>NC_063060.1:4148532-4448532 GCF_018812025.1 Megalobrama amblycephala | reverse complement strand
ATATAAAAGCAACAGAACTTAAATTACATCCAGTTTATCAGCAACACAGCGCACGAGTGTGAATCCCGCGATATCCGCCTTTGATCTCGTAGGTTCTGATCCACTACGAGAACAGAGAACTGTTCGTCCTGCCTGCACTTTTTTCACTCCTCCCCTAACTGCAGCCGCCTACTCTCGGCTGAACTTCAGGCGAGGCTAGGCGCATCTCAAACAAGCCTACTGTTTAGAATGGGAATTTTCTCATGATTTACAAGTAGTTGAAAACATTAGAGATATTGTTAGTAATCAGCTGGACAAAATATATAACACTAGCCTAGTGGTTTTTGGATATTTTACTGCAAATATCTTACAAATTGTACCTTTAAATCTTGTAGCTTTTTGAAAAAAATTGTCTTTACAGTTTGGTAGTTTATAAAAATATAGCTAGAAAATACCACCAACTTATACTTAAGGAGGGACTCGAGGCATATCTAGAGACCAGAATATCAGAGACTTGAAGATGGGTCAGTAAGGAACCACCCTAAAGCCCCTAGAAGTCAAGTCAAGTCAATGCAGGCAGATCAGAAGCACTGTTGAATAAATGTCAAAAATACTGTTGAATATCAAATGTCAAGTCAAATGTCAAGTGTCCCCAACTAAGCAAGCCAAAGGCGACAGCGGCAAGGAACCCAAACTCCATCAGGTGACATCAGGTGGCAAATAGGTGTTAAAATGGAGAAAAAAAAAAACCTTGGGAGAAACCAGGCTTAGTCGGGGGGCCAGTTCTCCTCTGGCACCCATCTAGAACCCACCCAAAACACCCTAGCAACCACCCAGAATATCTTTTTGGTTAAAACCAGAAAAAAAAAATCTTCTAATGAGGCCAGAAAAATAAACTTAATTCAAAGGGGAAAAAAGGGAAGATCACTGGCAGACATTTTGTCTTGTTTTAAGCAAAAACTCAATTTGTTAATTTTTCAGAAGCTTCTCAAGAAATGTAACTTAATTTAAGAATGTTGGGATAATTAAAAAATACTGAGTAAGAAAATCATTTTTGCAGTGCATAACAATTAATAAATTAAACAGTTATTCAAAGAAACAGTGCTTTTAACCTTGATTTGTTTCATTATAGTCTGTCAGATATATATATAAAAAAAAGCCTTCAATCTTTCCACCAACCTTTTGTGTAATAGCTGAGGCAATTATAACACTGACTTCAACTGAGAAGCTTTGGTAAAAAAATCAGACTTTCCAGTGCATTTAAGGTAAAATGTATGTTGGTAGGATAATTTAAAAAGTATATAGACCAAACTACAGAACAAAGTCTAGTTCAGGCTAAACTGGCCTAAATGCTACAGTCAGCTTGTGATCTTTATCTGTCACTCCAGAAGCTTCTCTGAAAATGTTTTTCGAAAGCAGATGCACAGAACATACTGCTCAAGCAGATCCGACCAAATCGGACGGTGAATGTTCTGCATAGTTGCCATAGAAACCCTTTGGCCAAACCCACAATCCATAACACAATATGGCAGACTTTTTGCAGTTGGCTGTTATTCTGCAGAAAAGCCACTTGAAAGACTGACAAACGATTTCTTTCACAATGAGGCACAATAATTCAGTCAGGCATGAAAGCTATAATTAGCATAAATATAAGTTATGTCTATGAGCATCCATAAGGCAAAATGATGCTGTTACGTCTTGAGAGTGCCTGTAATTTTAATGCATTGTTGAAATGAGTGCAACTAATTTTCTTTCTATGTAATATTTTATCGCAATATGTATTGATTCATGACTTGTTGACTCCTGGTTAGAGGTTTCCACATCTGTCTGACCTGATCTGATCTGTGTGAAGCTTGTTGAATTGAATGGAAAAATAAATTATGGTTACGCTTTATTCCGATGGTCCACTTTAGACATTCTACTAATTAAAAGTAACATTGCAACTATGGCTCTGTTTATATCTGGTCTTAAATGCATTTTGGTCGATTGGATTGCAAATGGACAATGCTAAATATGAGCTTGTCCACTTTCCACCACTTCCAGAGGTAATCGAAGACGCATTCGACCAGATTGCTTTCGTAGTGTAAACGCACATGTGGTCAAATGTGTGCAAACAGCAGCAAAAGACCGACTACTCTCCACCTACTGACCTAATGCATAAACTTTAAACTTTGTCGGCTGAAGACCTAAGTTGGTTTAAAGACAAAAAAATGTACCAAACACAATGTTCTCTCACCATTCCTGATTTCTAACACACACTCACACCGTTTGGCCAGTATTGTGGCTGTCAGAGCAGAAACAAAAGCTGCTGCTCTCCGTGTTTTCCCATCATCTCCGGGCGTGTTTATATGTAAATTACGCAAGCTTATTTTGTCAATTAGATCTGAAAAAAATCCATACATTAACCCATCTATCAGATCTATCAGAACAGAATCTCCAACAGAAGAAAGTAAGCTGTATGGGTTTTAAATGACAAGAGGGTGAATAAATTGACAGAATGTTTTTTTGGGGGGTGAACAATGCCTTTAACTAATTTAAATGTTTTCTTTTGTTCCCTTTCAAAGGCTGCTTACTGTTTTGTGCACTTCTATAGCAGCACATTTAAACACATCAAACTCACTCCAGAGAGAGCTCCAAAATCTAATCCAAAAACTCATTATGGCTTTATAACTGTCTTGAGTTTCATAACTGTCAAGGTTTCTGTATCCTAGTACTATTACTGCTAATAGCACATCATTCTTTGAGTTTCTTTTCTGCAGCAACTGTAATTGACTAAACAGAACAATATAGCCTGAGCACTCATCTTAAGTCACTTTGTTAAAAGAGTAACTGCCAGTGAAACATGGCTAAATGCATGTCCAAAACATTAACCATCTATGGAAACACAGAATCCTTACACAAATAATAATAATAAAAAAAACCTCTGCCAATTGTAAGGCTGGAAGCTTACGCTGCTATTTTGAACCAATAATCGGAAACAAAAAGCAGTTGAAGGATGACGTGCATAATTCAGTTATTTATCTGACTCCAATATAATTAATCTGACTCCATTAAAGTTGTTGTTATTTTTACCTCTTATTCATTAAAAGTAAAAGTCTTTCTTTGAATTGATAGGAAAACGTAAGATTTAACCTGAACGTTTAGATAATGAAAGTTACAATCAATTTAGCTTAACATTAACATTATCAGTTACAAAAGGAAAGATTCTTAAAACCTTTAAAGCAGGCAAAGTTATTTATTAAGTTACATATTTAAATATACAGACAGTAGAATGGAACAACATACTGCATAGAAAACTTAGTTGGAACAAATAATGCACTGTTGTGCAGAAGAGGCCGTAAAAGCCTTTCTTGTATTCAGAGGTTACGCACCGGTGTGCGGGAGTGGCAGGGTTAAAGCCTTTCTCCCCGAACATCAGTTACCTCTCCTTCTTATACCCTGAGCAAAGCATTGTTATACATGAGTGGAATACCAACACCAAAACCAACTGACAGGAAACCACAAGATATGGCAAATGGGTGGTGATCAAGAGGGGGAGAAGTACACTTTAAAAAAATCCCAGTAAAATTTACGGTAAAAAACCGGCAGCTGTGGTTGCCAGAACTTTACCGTAAAAAATACAGTAGCAACGTAAAAAAAAAAAATCTGTTAAATTTACGGTAAAATAACATATTTCATTAACTGATATAATGTTAATTTACCAACCTAATGAAGTATTAATATCTGTTTTGTACCTTTATAATACACTGACAGTCATCAAACACAGTGGTGATGAGAGTCACATGATGAATCAAAGTTCATCACAAGCAGCTTTTTCACAAGCTGAGGAGGACAATACTAATATATAGACACACAGTGTCATTCACACACACACTAAACACCATCATGGTAACATGCATGAAATTTTAAAAATGCAATAAACATTAATTTAACAACATTAGATGTAACATAAAACCCTAATGTACATAACTGATTAGAAAAAAAATGAGAAAAACTAAGAAGAAACAGAGTTATTTCAACGAAAATATATCAAATGTGAAGTGTCACACAGGGAATTGTGGGAATGTCAATTTACGGTTTTTCACTGTAAATTTTACAATGAATTGTTATTTTTCACTTCCAAAAACTGTGAATTTAACGGTATTTTACCGTAAAATTACATTAAATGTACCGTTAGATCTATTACAGTTATTCACCGTATATAGTACGGAAACTTTCTGTAAACCAATTGACAGTTTTTCACTGCAGCATTTTTACAGTCTTTTACTGTTAAAATCACGGTCATTTTTTACAGTGTACATTAGCATACTCTCCTCAATACATGTTTAAGCAATACCTAGATTGTACATTAGGATACTTCAATGTCTCCAATAATTACACTACCATTCAGTTCGGTTCTATAAGCTGTCAGATGAGACCAAACATGACATAGTTAGTTAGAAAACACTAGTAGATAAATAGCATATATGCCATGTGAAGCAAATGGTATAGATGAGGTGTGTTGAGGTGTAAACGACTCTCCAAACAGAACCATCTTGTGCCTGGAGTGTCCCAACAGTCCTCAATCAGCATATTGATGAATCCCTCGCACTAGATAGGCATTAGCATACTGTGATGATAAAGGCCATTGTGCCATGTTTAATTCACATGTATACCTTTTTAAAGGGATTTCTGAAGTACTAGGGCAATAAAGAGTTCTACCCATATTTGCTCAGCCCTACAAAATCAATTTACATGTAGTGTCTACAGCATTATATATATGTGCTCATTAATGCATGATGTGCAAAGAAGAAAAAATTGCATGCAAACACTATTGTTTCAGGTTGTACACTTTTGGCACCAAAATCTGGAGTTCCTCTTTCTAAAATGGCAACGTCACTTGTTACATGCCCTGAGGTGAATCAAGATGAATTATAGTGGGGAAGTTCCTTTACTGCAATTTCCCAAAAATAATTTGACCTTGCTAACTAGAGATACTCACACAAGAAGATAATATATCTTAATTCTTTGTTCAGCTTGCTGGAGACTCGCACTGGAAAAGAAAACACTTTTCATTTAGTGAAGCATAAAAAAAATTTACAATTGAACTTTACTTCTATATGTACAGTGACTCCAAAAAGTTAAACAAGTAAAGGCATGCATTGAATCTTTTGTGTCTAATGGAATGGCATTTATATATTTTAAGTGGAGTTTCATATGAATTACACTGCCTGGCCAAAAAAAAAAAAAAAAAAAAAAAAAAAAGTCGGATTTTTGTTTGGATTTAAATAAGAAAATGATTAAGAGTCTATGTTTGGATCATTATTGCAGATTTATGATGTTTCCAGCATGTTATGTTTGGCAACAGTTCTTTTAACCCTAATTGATGGAGTGTGTAGCTTTTAATTTCTTAAACAACCATGTAGGAAGACACATCATGGTCATATTCCAGGATGACAAAATCATTTTCACACATGAATTGGCACCTCTGAGTCCAGACCTTAAATTAAAAGTCTTTGGGATGTGCTGGAGGAGACTTTACAGAGTGCTCAATCTTGACCAAAGAATTACACTAATTGCACCACAAATGTTTAGTTTAATAACATGCTCAGAATCCAGTGAAACCATGTTTACTGGAGTCAGTACTGTGGCAGAAATTACACCATAAGGTAAAAGATTAGTCAAAAGCAGAAAAATAACTGAAAAACAAGAAACAGAAGATGGATACAAGACACAATGATGTACAATTAAATCAGAACCGTAATGGTTTAACGCAACTGTAAATGTACCAGAAAATCCTCAAAAACTGATCATGCAAGAAGTAATTGAGGTCACCAAAGACCAAAGATAACTGTGAAAAAGCCACGAGCTTCAGCAAGGTGACATTGGAGAGACAACAACTGCTGCCCGAGTGCTTCACCAGTCACAGGCAAAGAGAGGCTACTGTCATAAAATGCCAGAAAGCCTGTGGGAGAGTCTGAAGCAGCTGGAAGGCGGTTTTTCGGTCTAATGAGACCAAAAGGCTTTTTGCCATCAGACTAAACACCAGCTTTGGCGTCAGCGTCATGCTGTGAAAATACTTTAAAATATCCAAGCGTTTAATGATGCAATCTGGCCATGGGAACTTTACTAATGATCTTCATTACAATGTTAAATGTACAGTGCACCCTTGCAGCTTCATATAAATAATCGTTTAGGCTACTGTTACAAAATGACGTCACTTACAAGGTTTCTTTGTGCAAAGTGAAAAAACTCTAATGAAATTTGTAATTAAATATCCTTATTATGGATATTACTGATTATCTGTAGCCCTATTCAAGCTGTAACTTGGCACCACTTTTATTTTACTTTCATCCTGCAGTTTAAGAGGGTGGATATTACTCTCTTTTTTTATGTGAAGAACACACTTTCATCATTTCGCCATAAGCTGCAACTTCAGACGTTTCGACAGAACACCTGGAGAAACAGAAACAACAAATCTGCCATTTGGACACAAGCCCAGGACACATAATGTGTCTCCAATTATGATTTCTCAGGCTCAGACAGAACAAACTGATGTTCTAAATTTCTAATTTCATTAGACTATATCAGTTGTCATCTGTGCCACTGACAACAGTTACCACATTTCATGGTAATCTCATGCTTTATAAGTATAAGCATACAATTTTAACATATAAGCAGCATCTAAATCATAGACCTGTTTGCATTGTATAACTTCACACTGTAAGAAAAAAAAAAAATAGTAGAAGACCACAATGTACTGGTCGAAAATTACCAGTAAATTTCCATTAAAGTTTACAAACATTTCCTTTAACCCTAAATACAATGTAATGCATAATTCAAAAACACCTATGAAAAATCAATACAGAAAATGTCTTCATTTTAACACTATATTGGGCCATTTTTTATGGACTTTTCTTAGAGTGTAGAAATATTGCAAATCCATTAAAAACAGGTCAAAACCTTTGATGCAGGTGATTGAGTTTAATAGACAATGCCTTAGTGCAAATTTCGTTTATCAGATAAAGATGGACATTTTTAATGTAAATGAAAATCAGATGGGTTTTATAAAAGTAATGTCATTTGCATGCTTTTTGCTGAGGTTCCAAGACCTATAATGCCCCTTTTACAAGACATAATATAAGTCTCTGGTGTCCCCAGAATGTGTCTGTGAAGTTTCACCTCAAAATCCCCCACAGGTCATTTATTATAGCTTGTCAAATTTGCCCCTATTTGGGTGTGAGCAAAAACATGACATTTTTGTGTGTGTCCCTTTAAATGCAAATGAGCTGCTGCTCCCGCCTGCTTTCCAGAAGAGGGCGGAGCTTTAACAGCTTGTGCTTCTGTTGCTCAACAACAACAAAGCTGGAGAATCTCACGCAGCCAAAATGAGGATTGTCAGTAACGGTGTTCAGCCTTACATTGTTCAAACCAGAGTCGACACTGATGGAGAGACTCGGGAAGAAGTTACAACTTTTAGAATGAAACTGGATGTTTATGAATGGTTGATGGATAAATTTATGTAGTTGCTGTGGAGTTGATTCAACTCATCCACTAGCATGTGACATGATGTTAATCTTTTGTTCAAATCCAGTGTTGAATTGACCCTCGTTTGTGAGTCAGTCCGGCCTAAAATGACGGCATGAAAACAACACTCTACTACAACAACTCTTCCTCTTCTCTAAAGCAGCCCAACATGGCCTCACCCCCTTTGTTGCGTTTTCCCGGAGGCGGAATTTCTATACATTTTGGGGTTAGTGATGTCACTAACCCGGGAAGAAGCTTGTTGTAGTCCCTACCAGTCGTTTGTTGTAGTCCTTAAGAAGTGTCTCCCTTTGCATTGAACTTTGAGCGTTGTAACTTTGCAGATGTTGTTTATGCTCAAAGAGCAACATTACACGCTAACTAAAGTTTAAAAAGTGAAATCATAATCAACCACCCATTTAAATTTAGCCACAAATGTGCAAATTCAATTAATAGAAATGCAATAAAACAACCCTACAAATTCAATATTTTATGAAGCTCAAAGGATATATGTCTCTAAAGTTTTAGATGCTGCTATGTTGATATTGTATGTTTTAGTGCCTATGCAAAGTAAACATACAAAAATCTTTGTGCATGAAGCTGCAAATACAAATAAGATCATGCATTTCCAGAAACATTCTGGACTCTTTTAACTGGGGGTTAAAAGACAGAAAGCAATCTGACACCATCACACCAATGTACACCATCTACACAACTTTTATTGAGCAAGGTAAGAAAACAGACAAAGCAATAACATGGTCCAATAAAGTTATGGATAGAAAATCAGTCTGGAAAAGAGGAAGAGATACAGAGAAAGAATAAACCACTGGATAGGAGATGCAAAAACAAAATTAATGGCATGACAACAGTGCATCTAATAATAACCACATCCATCTTCAGAATAACAACAAGCCGAAACACCACATTTTTGAGATACACTATTTAGGAACGTTGATTTCCGGGTGTGAAATGGCACATCACAGGTGACGTGTGTTTATGTACACATGCATAGGAACGCCGCGGCTGGTGACGGGTGTAGGGAAGGAACGGGAATCAAGTACAGTGGATAGGCACTTTATTTTCCATGACTTATCCGAACACAAGTGCGAGACACTTTAATCTCACGTACAGGAATACGGTTAAAGAAATGAATGTGATTTAACACCCCACATGTCGAATCTCTTCTGGAATCCATTCTCTTCTTCTAATTTGAAATCTCTGCCAATCAAAAAGAGCCCAGTCACCGACAGGAATAAGACTTTCTGTTTTCTACGTGGCTCTGATGGGAAATCTAATACGCTGGCATTTTTGTCCGTTTTAAAAGAGTGCTGAAAATAGAAATGGAAATAATGTAATAAATGAATCATTGTACTCTGGAAGTATACAGTGGAGAATCCGCATGAAGCACATATGGAGTGATTCATATCCTGAGTGTAATTACAGACCGTGTGCTCAATGCGTTCAGGCTTTTTTCTTTAATATATAATAAATGTTTTCAGCTTGGCGAAAGTGACATGAAGGTGCTTTCGATAAAGGATGAAAGATGATAATTCAATAGTATGAATGAATGAAAGAATGAAGGAAAAACAGAACAGAAATGTGACCTAGAAAAGGACAAATCCATTACATTAAAAGGGAAAGATTGTTTAGTGTTAAAACTGATCAATTAAACTTGTGCAGCATGCTTTATCATAAAAATTAAAGTGAATGCAAAAATATAAACACATATTGATTGAGAGAGGAAGATGAAATGAAAACTCTTTTCTTAACGCAGTCACATTAACCGTTTGCTGCCAAAATCCAGTCACTTCAAATGAAATCCATGAGATTGGGAATTTTGCATGGAGACTAAATATTTAGTTTTTTTGGCTGCAAAATTTTGCCTAATGCACCTTTATTGTGCATTAGGCATGTGCCCAATGCCTAAATTCAAATTTAGGCACGGAAAATGAATAAAGCATTCTACGGACTCCCTAAAGGGACATGTTAAGCTTGCTGTTGTAGTCAGCAACATTACAGTACATCAGATTTCACTTATCATTTGAAGATAGTAAGGAGAGATGGCTATGATGGAGGATTTGGTGTGCAACAGCTCCTGAGCATCATTGACTAATATATCTTGTAAAGGGGTGGTCACACTACATTTTCGTTCCATTTACTTCTATTCATACGCATGCGAATGTGTCAGACTGCAAACACAAGCTCAAATGAAAAGTTTCACATTTCGCTGCATTCCAAAGTACAAGTTCAAATTCACATCGCGTGCAGACATGTGACCAGTAGAAGATTGATACGTCACAGCGGGACCTCTTGGTTAAATTAAATGAACAATATTTTTGCAGTAAAGTTGAGTATCTTGTTTTTTTTTTTTACTAGTTTATTACTATTTGTTATATGTTGAATTCATGTTCATAAAATAGATGCTGCAGAGCTTGACGTCATATCACGATCATTACAGTGTCTGAAGAAATTTTGCATGTTCTAAGTCTAGTGTGACCGCTATTGGAAGCTTATTTCCGCCACCAAATAAAAAATAAAAAAGCTAAATGCAACTTTTTATCTCACAATTCTGACCTTTTTTCTTCCAATTGCGAGTTTACATCTCACAATTCTGACTTTTTTCTCAGAATTGCATGATATAAACTAGCAAATGTGAGTTATAAAGTCAGAATTCCGAGATTTAAACTCAGAACTGCGAGTTATAGTGATATAAACTCGCAATAGCGTGTTATAGTCAGATATAAAGTCGCAATTGCCTGACTTTTTTTCCTCAGAATTGTTTTTATCTCGCAATTTTGACTTTATAACAAGCAGTTGCAAGCTATAAAGTCAGAATTGTGAGATATAAACGCAACTGCAAGAAAAAAAAAAGTCAAAATTGCAAGAAAAAAAGTCAAGAATTGTGAGTTTATATAAAGTCAGAATTCCGAGATATAAACTCGCAATTGTTTCATAAAGTCAGAATTGCAAGATATAATGTCGCAATTGCTTGACTTTTTTTTCACAATTGCAAGTTTATTTTGCGCAATTATGTGTTTAGCATATTACGAAACATTCTGAGTTTATAACTTGCAATTCTGACTTTATTTCTTGCAATTGTGAGTTTCTATCTCGCAATTCTGACATTATAACTCGCAATTGTGAGAAAAAAAGTCAGAATTGTGAGATAAAAAGTCTCAATTACCTTTTTTATTTCTTATTTAGTGGCAGAAACAAGCTTCCATAGACCGGGGCTTAAAATGTGTGGTCAGTACTGCTGCTCCCTATACACAGAGTACGCGTGATCACGAATTCAAAAGTGAAAGGAAAAAGCGAACATGCACTTAAAAGCGATTTCAAAACCCAGCATATTGATAGCAGCTCCCTGATGCCAATATTATTTTACAATAGACTATAATTACCCAACTGAGAATGCAAAAGCATTGAAATATATTTTTTCCTCCCTGCACCATGTCCCTTTAGGGGCTCCGTAGAATGCGTCATTTCCTTTCCAAACATAGTATTTAGCTTTGGGAACATCCCTATTGCGCATGATTCATCAGTCCATGCTATTCAAAAGGAAAGAAAATGGTATGTTGAATCAGTAATCAAAGCCTCTGAAACGACTTTCCTTTTTGGTTGACATCACCGACCCCTCTTATTTTTTCAACCGCCCAAGACATTTTTCACCATTCACTCAACTCCCTTGGATAGAATCATGTCCCGTCTGACATTTTCCTCATTGAAATCCTGTTTCATTTAGAAAAACGCCAGACTATGGAAGTTGCAAATGGCCTAGCAACCACTCAGAACAGCCATGGCAACCAACAACAACTCCATAGCAACTTTTGCACAGGCAAACATCGCTCACATTTCAATGGAAAATGTGAAAACCTAGCTGCAATTCCATTTGGGGTTGCATGTGGCATATAAATTACACACTTCACCCTTAAGGATATGTAAATTATTCATCAAAAACACACAGATGTGTTTCCTTGAACCGAAGCCAGAACTGTGAGACAATCTGTCTCACTTCTAATAGCGGTGCATTGGGTGCAATTGTGTGAATCCACTCAAGAACCGAAGAGTGCAGTAACCTGATTGAAGAGCTCTCAGGAATATTACCGGACACTCTTTAGGTCATACAAAGAGCTTGCCACGTATGACGCATTACAGTGTCTTATACAACAGTAATTTTAAAGTCCAAATTCATCTAACTCTACTTTAATCAACAGTATTTTAGTGCAAAAGAAGGTACTGGAGGTGAAAATCCCATTCATGTTCTCCACAGAGAATGATATAAGAATGATATAAACCTTTCAAGATTCATTTCAACGTATTACTATTTAACACCCTTTTTTTTCTTCTTGAAATCCCAAAGGAGAAAAATACAGGTAAATTGGGTGGTCACTGTTGCACTCTGTCATGAAAATTAAAGCATAGTAGGCTAAAAAAATGCTAATACGGGGGAGGATGTTAAGAAAAGATGTGAGCTTATACCTTACATGTTCACCATCTGACTCAAGAACAATAGAAATGAAAACGTGAGAGCTTGAACATTTTGCCATGCAACTGCTTCCATTGGTAAACATCTACACACACATATACTATAAACATGCCAAAACTCTGTGCACATATTAAATAGAAGAATAATCATCTGAACACTTTATGAACATAAACAGTGTATGAAAACGTAAATTTTTCCTGGGGGATATCTCAAATCTTATTGGACAATTTTAAACTTTATTAAACGTTACCCACGACGCACCATAAACTGTTGCAAATCAACAACATACTCCATTAAAGTGCACATGTAACGAAAAAGCAATATGTTCCCTAACCTGAGATTGAAGCTAAAATGGCACTAGTGGGCATGGTAAATGTCCTTTAGAAATGTAAACACATACGTTAAGTTTCTGAAGAAACTTCTTTGCAAGCGTTGTTAGCATAGCCTTTATATAACACTTTACTCAGTGTAGCTTAGTATATCCCTTACAAATATAGTACCATGGTAAAGCAATACTTTGACATCCACAGTATCATGGCACTGAATGAATACCATATTCACATACCATGGTATTAACATGGCACCTCAAAGAATACCATGGTAAAATCAGGGTATATATCCAAAAACTTGGACTGCCATGTAAATGTGGTACTTCAAAGATTGCCATGGTCCAAAAGCATGGTTTTACCATGGCACATATCCAAAAACTATGGTATTACCATGGTAAAGTGATGGTATCAGATCGTAATACTATGATACTTTACACTACGGTTCTGAATGATTACTATAATTATATATATAACCATTGTAAATGTGATAACTATGGTATTAATACAGTACATGCCCAAAAGCCCATGCAGTTACTGCAAAAACAAAAGTCATGGCTCTACCACAGTAGCATGTCCAATTAACATGGTAATACCATGGCAATTTTTGGTATTTCTTTGTTTCCAATAGTATCTTGAACTCTTTCTCCAGACAGTGCATGATTTAATCAACTTTATAGGGAATAGGGAGTCCTTTCAGATGCAGCTAGAAGCAGATTTAGAACAGCCTTCTATTTACAGAAATCATCATGTCATGATGACATTCGTGATGATGCCACATGTTCTGTCCAATCACGAATCACGCCCTCCCTAAAGTTCTGTGTCACTCAAAGTGTGCAGCTTGTCACTCAGTAAGGCTGAAGGGTGTTTTTAACTGCACAGACTCAATGTTCAAAAAGAAAAACAGCAAAAGTCCAGTAGTTTTACAGTGAGAAATGTCACAGTCTCAAACCCTAGAGTGAAATTAAAGAGGCATAAGGCGAAACACTGTTGTTATAGCAAAACGGGGGAAAAATATATATTTGTCATTCTCATCATTTTAAGGCTCAAACCGGCTGATGAAGCATGCATTTGTGTTCTGGCATTAAGTGACTGGCATTAATTGAGCTGTTGCCGTCGAGATAGCCATGTGGATGGGGAGCTGTTTTTATCTATCGGTGTCTCCAACAGTGAGACCCAGCAGGGTCTGGAATCAAGAAGACGTTGGTCTCAACACAAACACAAACCCTGGGAACTCACACGTACACAATCGGAGCATGCCTGTACACTCATGAAGAAGATATATACAGAAGATCTCACACATACAGTACATACAAACACTCTCACTGCTGGTAAACAAATTAGGAAGGTGCACACAGTTCGTAGGAGAATTTTACAACTCCAATCACTTTGAGTACTTGGAATCAAAGCTGGAATATTTCCTTGTCTGGTTCTGTTAGTTGAAGACTGCATTGAGGAATTTGTCCCATGCCCAGGTGGTGGACGAACTGGACTTCTAGATTCCAGAAAGCAGATCCTTCAAGGGTACCTCCCTCTCTCCCAGAAGGTTGTCTCTCTTCAGACTTGTGCCCTTGTTGACAACCTTCATCTTGATGGCAAGGTTTTTCACCTGCGCAACAGGAAGGGAGTCAAAGTAGAAGTCCTCATTGAAGACGGGGTTGCGGCTGTTCTTGATAATGGTGCTCCGTTGTTTCTGGAGCTTTCCCGGGTTCAGGTACAGAGCCACGCAACAATTGATGCTCTTCACGTCAAACTGCTTATCGTAGAGGTCCTCGGCTGCCAGCACGCGGACGTGAAGCCTGGCGGCGTCAATATCGTAGTCTGTGCAGAGGCGTAGAGTTCCTCCCTTGTGGAGGTTGACGGTGTGCTGCGTGAAGCGATCCATGTTACCTCCGTATTTCCGTCCTCGGAAAGCAGGGGAAGGAGGGCAACGGAAGCGCCTCTGAATATTCGGGCTGGTCTCCACGGAGCTGCACTCATCCGTGGAGAGAGAACTGTGCCTGGCGAAGGAGCGCTTGGCCCGGGATACTTTGGCTTGGGTTTCGTGGGTGAACATCTTGAGGAGGGATGCGGAACGGGATAGCAGAGGGGAGTTGAATGGGGAGGACTCGGCCGAAGAGCAAGTGTCGCTTTCCCCTCCGCTGAAGTACCTGTAGGGATTGGAGTGGGAGGTGTTACAGTCGCTGGGGTTTAAGTGGTTACCCTGCGACTTGCGTTGGGTGTTGGGTGAGGTGAGTGGACTTGTGGGGTCGCTGTGGAAGAGAGACTCTTTACGTCTCGTGTGAGGACTTTCCATGAGCGTGGCGAAACCGTAGGAGGTCTGTGCTTTGGGTACGTAAGGCAGGGACATGGCCGTTTGGGACTGCGGGTCGGCGTTCGTGTTGAGGTCACCCACTTCCCCAACCACCAAGTCATCTGCGCTCTCAATCTGGATGATATGGCGGTTTGCAGCTTTGAGCAAGTTCTTGGTGTCTCCAGCCAACTTGTTAATGAGGCGTGGGCTGCGCGGACTGCCCTGCGGCGTCTTGCAGCATATGGTCTGCTCTGATGTTGAAGAGTGGAGCCCGTTTTTTGGCTTCATCTCTGGCGTCTCCTCCTCTGGTGGGCAGCACACCAATTTGGGTGGAATAAAGAAGTCAGGAATCTTGTCAGGGGTGAGGACATTGCAGTAGGTGGGGGCTTTGCTCTGTTTGTCCGCCGAGTCTCCCTGCCGGAGAACGTTTCCCTCCACTGAACCGCGGATCTTTTCCAGCAGCCACATCTCTCGGTGAGGTCTGGGAGAGATGTGCAATTGCACCCTGTGTGCACAGATAGTGAAACAAAGAATCATAAACCCACACTGACACCTGCGATTCATGAAAGCAAATACAAACTGAATTCAGTCCACCTCCTCACTGCTTTGGGTACACTGTCACCCAGTGGATTCTTGGGAGATTCTGACGCTATCTTAACACATTTTTAACTCTAAAAAGCAATTGTTAAAGACAGCTGACACCTGTCTCCCTCTCCATTATCAATTGTAGACTATCACCTTGTGGAGATGCCGCTCAACATGCGCTCAGCATAATTCTTTCATTACATATTCAAGCCACAAAGCTTATTATTATTATGCAAAATGTATACAGATGCTTTCAAAAAGACAATAAACACAATGCGTGCATAAATGAAGAGCTATTTCTCCCGGTTCTAATCTAAAATTGATTTTTGCTGGTTTAATCTCATGTAATTAAGCAATATTAAATTATATTTCTGACTTCAGTAAAACTTAAGTTATATATACCAAATAAGTATATATTTTTTCCTTTTTCTTTTTTTGAGGTCCCTGTTCTGCTTTGTCTTGGTCCGAGTAGGTCTGTAAATGTTGAAACCCCCTGCTCTATTAGATAATGTCTGCATACACTTGACGCATAGAGCTTTCCCCTCTGAAAGAGTCCTCTGCACAACAACTGCACTTCTGAGTTCAATGTGTGGAGACCGCAGCGCATTGTGATATGAAATATGGATTGCGCAGTATTTGCTGTGACTGCAGAAGCACAACACTGAGACGGAGCTGCAAAGAGGGTACTTTATCTGTTCAAAAGTAAATTATGTGCATAAAATCAGGCTCTAGCTTATTTTAACAAACATCTGCATTGTCAAAATTGGCACACATGAAAGACTTTACATGCAAATGTGAGGTGATAATGATTGATTAGGCTATTCCTTACAAAAACATACCATGGTAATAATAGTTCCTAATAAAATACCATAGTTACTCCAGTAAAACATTAATAAATTAATATGGGATATCCTTTAAATTTTGTAGGAACCAAGGTATTTCCAAGAATACCATGGTAACATTATGACACTTTTTTTTTTTTTTGTAACAATAACTATAGAAAACTAACTGAAGTCACCATGCACTCTTAAAATAAAGGTTCAAAAAAGGGGTTTTCCACATCAATGCCATAGAAGAACTGTTTTGGGTTTCCCAAAGAACCTCTTAGTGTGAAGCATATTTTAATTATCTAAAGAACCTTTTTCCACTATAATGAAGGTTCCATGGATGTAAAAAGGTTCTTCATGGACATTATTGGCAATAAAGGACCTTTATTTTTAAGGGTGTGGTACATTTTTAAGAGATAGAAATTTAAAATAAAACGTTATTATTTGACTAGATAATCTTAAACGCATGTAACACGGTAAAACTGCTGTGTCTGCGATCTCCACATTCCACAACACATTTTAATGAGAAATCATTTACATTGCACTTCTGTGTCTCAGATATTTAGTTTTAAATGCATATGTAAGTAAATACAGCAATATATAGTTACTTTATGTATGGATTTAAACTTTTCCAAAACTGTTCGTGTATTAAAAACCTGTTGAATCTCAGTTGAACTTACGTGAAGTGGTTTGTGGTCCGGAGAGTACAGTAGTAAATGCCCTTGCTTCAATCCATATGCTCTTGTTCGTCTCTCCCTCGTTCAGGTCTCCGGTACTCCAGGACAGAACTGTCTGTTTGCACTGCGCGTCCACTCGCGGTTTTAATAGCGCTCCAACCCCCGTGCACGCGCATATCAGCCAATGGGAGTGCGCAATGGGGAGCGTATGGTAACGCGCACCACTCTGGAATTACTCGCAGTCCGTATCAATATATGTGTTCGCAAAGAAATACTAGCGTGTACTGCTTATAGCACTGTATAGCCTACTGTCTATACCACTTAAAAAAGAATACAAAATTAAAGAATACAAATTGGCGATGTTAGGAATAGAATAGACTACTTATTGAATACTACTATAGCCCCTATAGGGCCTATATAATATAACCCATACCATTTAAAAATATGCAAAATGGAAAATATTTGTTATGTTTGGAATGGAATAAGCACTGTACGTTACTTTAAAACAGTTTGTGTAAGAGTACATATTAGCAAAGTTAAGAAATGAATGCTAGCACACATTTTACTGCAAAAAACAAGATGAAGCATGCTAGATTACTACTTACAAAACATTGCATTATATAGGCTACTGCATTCTCCCCTTTTTTTTTTTTTTTTTAAATATGTGTTAACAAAAAGCATTATGCAATGATCAATATTTCAATACGTCGTCATCACATGACCTCAGTGGTTTCCAGTTATCATGTCCGAAATTAAGGCAATTTAGAAATAATTTGCTTTTGCGCAACATTAACATTTGTCAGATTGAAAAAAAAGTCGTGGTTGTCATTTGTGCTCATTTATCAATACACCATATAGCGCACAATATTGCTTAATTTCAAGCGTAGGCATACAGTTTACCTTACTGCACAGTATGCATACAAAAGTGATACTGCAGTATGCCATTCTGAACATAAAATCATCAAAAACAGGCGTTTCCCATGCAGGAAAACTGCTTTGCTCCGTCAGGAAAATCATGATGCATGGATAACTACGAGCGGGCTGCGAATGGCAGGTTGAAAACGCCTTATCAATTAAACCCTTTGTGTCTATTATTCACAACCGCTGGAATATTATAGCTGGCCATGCAGAGTGTGTGTGAGAGAGGCGTTTTGAATGAAATAGTGCTCGAAGATGATGTATAATTGTGTTTGATTTGCTGTTCTCTGATCTGCCCGTCTGTTTCCCTGGAAACTTGGAGAGAGAGATGGCTGTGGAAACGCACACCCATATGCAGAAGCAGAAAACTTTTCCAAAAGTCACCTAATTGGAGCAGACCTTTTCTTCACGCCTTTTCCCAGTGCATGAAGTGCAGATTAAATGTAGAGTTACTGATCTGTGCACGCACAAGCCTACAGGTAGCTAACATGTTAAGAAAGAAACGGAACATTATGACATTTATAATTATTTTTAGGTCACAAATCAAATCTTTTCTCAAACGTTCAGATTTACAGCTTCCACCCATTGAATCACAAACGTAATTCATGTGCATTTTCAACTTTTTTTTACTAATAATTAATGCCGATATTTTAATTTGTAATACAAAAGTATATTGTATAATTGTATATGTATATAATAATGGCCTATATAATTATAAAAAGCTTCTTTTTTTTTTTTTTTTGACAAATGGATCCCCACTGAATACATTTTAACTAAAATCTCCCCATTATACACTGTAAAAAATATTTTTCCAAGTTGTAAATAAAACAGACTATTGGAGTGTTTTTCAAGAATATACTATTTCAGTCTTTCTGCATTTCATTGTAATTATTTATGAAATTTACTAGTAACTTGGCAAAAAAAAAAAATGACTAGCTTAGTATTTTTGTTTTGTTTAGTACAAATACCTAAACATTCTTAAATCAAGATAAATTTACTTGAAATGCAAAAAGCCTATTAAAGGTGCTGTATGTAAGTTTTTGACTCTACTAGAGCATAAAAATACCATAATAGCCAATGTTTGCAGAAATTTAGGAAACATGCTCACATACTTGTTTCTCTGAAAACCATTTTTACAGCCAGTTATTTTACTTTAAAATGTGCATTCTGTGTGGAATGTCTGTTTTTGTTTTGGTCTGTGCAAGACTGCACATTGCCAATTTACCCAATAAATTTTGCCAGTTGGCGGGAAACATATGCAGTAAATTGCAGCCATGGAAGCCAGCGAACAAACACGTGTCAGAGATCGCAGCTTCTACCCAACCTAAAAAGCCTCAGCATCCATCTAAAAATCTCTATGAACGGTAAGATATCAACTCATCATAAATCAACTCATCAACTTGCAGTGTAAGTCTCCTCGCCTTCCACTGTCAATTGAGCTCACTCCTGTTGCGTGTCCTCAAAATGGCAACCCGTGTGAGCGTAGAGTCTGAGGAGGAAGGGGCGGGGCAAAAAATATTTTGAATTTGGACTGCAGTACCCAACTGTCATTCTTACATACCACACCTTTAAGTTTTGTTTACTGAGAAAAAGTTCTGTTTTCCCTTTCAATTAAAGGGGCTATGTCAGAAACCCTTGTTATTAGTGACAACAGTGGCCGTTAGATGAACTGCAGCCAGCAACTTACTGCTCATGCAAACAGTAAATTTTACAATATAACACTGTAATTTAAGAAAATTTGAATGCAAACCAATAAATTCAACAATGCACACTACTACTAAAATCTGTTTTGTACCTTTAACATATACTGACAACTACCATAATAATGCAGGTGGTAAAGAGAAAACCACATGAAAACCACATAAGTTCATCACAAGTAGCTGAAGGATATACTAACATAAAGAAGGTGTTAAAGAGTCATTCACACAAATGCAAAACACCATCATGGTAACTCACAATACTTAAATAATGCAATAAACATTCATTAAACAACAGAAGATGTAACATAAAACCCTAATGTATATAACTGATAACAAAAACTATTAAGAAACATGATTATTTAAACAAAATACTTTCAAATGTGGAGTGTCACACAGGGAATTGTGGGAACATCAGTTTACAGATTTTGACTGTAAATTATACATTGATTTTGTCTTTTTTTACTTATAAAAATTGTAAAATTTACAGCATTTTACTGTGAAAACTGCATAAATGTCTGGTTAGAGCTTTTACAGTTTTTCCGTGTATATACGGGAACTTAATGTTAACCTATTTGCAATTTTTTTCCGTAGCGTTTTTACAATATTTTACCGTTAAAATCACATTCATTTTTTACAGTGTAGATGAATATGTAACCTATGTGCTGCACGCTTTCCTCTCAATAACAAAATAAACACAACAAAAATGACAGCGGTGAGAAAACAGCAGTTAAGAAAGCATCTGATCGTAGTGATGTGGATATGTTTGCACCAGCATCATGACGTGACAGATGAGGTAATTAAAATTACACTGTTATGATAGTTTGATTATAGGCTAAAGTATATTTGAGACTACAGTTTTCTTTGCATGACACTGACATTACAGTACAGAATGGCTCTTCCAGCATAATCCTGAACATAGTAGGCTATATAAGCATTTATTTCATGTGTCAAAGAACGGAAGATGCTCACAGGAGTGTGTTTAATAGTCACATCCTTTTGATTTTCCCGGCAAAAACGTCCTTCACATTAAAATCAGTCTACGGGTTTTCATAGACAACCTAGGAAGTCTGGGAAGGTCTTGTTTTTTTAAAGTTTCGCAACAAGCTTTTCACACATTGGCAATAAAAAAGCGATTAATACATGAACATTCTTACCTATAACCCCTTAAAGATTAATTTTCTGACTCCATTGGCAGATATTTGCTCTTGTTTTAAGAATAAACTCAATTCATTTTGATACATTTTTCATAAAGACTGAATAGCTTAAGTCATTCTGCTTCTCAGGTAGCCTAAATAGGACCCACTTTATATTAAGTGGCCTTAACTACTATGTACTTACATTGAAATTAATCATTTGATACAATGCACTTATTGTGTACATACATGTTTCTACATTGTACTTATATTTTAAAAACACCTGCATGTAATTACATCTGTAATTAATTTCTGTAATTACATTTATAATTACACTGTTGACCCATCCCTTAACCCTTACCCCAACCCTTAAATCTACCCATACCACCAAAGCTTTCCCTAACCTTCCCCGTATCACACCTCAATAGCAGCAAAAGTGTTTTTCAATACAATATGAACACAATAAGTAGATTGTACTTATTTTTTGATGTAAGTACTTAGTAGTTAAGGCCACTTAATATAAAGTGGGACCCCTAAATATTTCTTCATTTAAGAATATTTAGAAATTCTTACTGGAAAAAAGACAAAAATACCAAGTAAGATCAGTCTTTTTTTCCCAGTGAATGTCCAGAATAGAGACCTACACAATTCATCAAGATCACTATAGCACGACCAAGACTGCAGAAAATGACATGTGAGTAATTAATGCATGCATCTTAATGATCTGGAGTAGAGAAATGTGTGTTTCTCCTCTTTAACACAAAACACAAATTGTTTTCAACACCGCATCCCCAGGTACGCTGTTTTATTAGCCTCCCTCCATTTCTCTCTCTCTCTGTGTCTGTCGCTCATCTGCTGTTCGAGCTTAACATTAAAATGCAATTAACTAATTGCCTGGAGAGGTGAGGAGCATTATGGCTATGAAAGTACCACGATGATCACATTCACTCTAATTTCCCAGGATGCATCTTGGGCTTCGCTACTGTCACGCAAGTATGCTTTCATTTCTATTCCATCATCTAAAAAGTCTTCATTGTGTGCATATAAGTGCCAAGATGATCTTGCAAAAGCAGATTGGTGGTTTTACCCACAGTGCCTTTCTATGAAACACTGAGGAAAAATAGAGGGGTCCAGGTATTAATTATAGACTGTACTTTTATCTGCGGAAAGTATTATGCACATCTGAGATAATGTCATTTTAACTGTCGTATAACAAAAGCTGGTTTCCAACTGCGGCCCATTCAGCAGTGATGATAGTGTTTACAGATCTAAAGTCTATCATCACAGAGAGGGGTGACGGCTTCAGACCAATTCAAGATAATGATCAGAAACATCCAAATATGGACATATCATTGTTTTTACACTTTGTGAATCAAGAGTTCATAAAGTTTTTTTTGCAGCCACTTTGCAATATGAGTGCTGAAGCAACAGAACTTCATTTACAGAGGTAGTTCACCCAAAAATTTAATTCGTGCCATCATTTATTCACCCTCATATTGCTTTAAACCTGTATGATGGTCTTTCCGAACATTGAACCCTATTGACTTTCTTTAAATGGTCTCATCTGTTAGCATTTGTTAATGCATTAGCTAACACAAATTAATAACGAGGAATATTTATAATACAGGGCTGTCGAGTGTTTGATTCTGGTTGACGAACGTTCTAAGTTGTGCAATTATTTTCCAGAAATGCATAGTTAAAGGTACAGAAAACGCTATTGAAAGTGGATCAGGCTGAGCAGCACAACACACTTGTAGCCAATCAGCAATAGGGGGCGTGTTCACTTATGATAGGAGAGGAGAGAGAGTGAGCCAATCAGCAGTAGGGGGCGTGTCCACTCATGATGGGGAGGAGAGAAAGTGAGCCAATCAGCAATAGGGGGTGTGTCCACTAATGATGTGGGAGAAGACAGAGTGAGCAAAAGGGAGATTTGAAGAAAAGAGTGTAAAAAGTGAATGGCTGAAAGACATTACAAAGAGAAAAGCGCAAAGGAATATCACTGGAAAAAAAAGAGTTATGATCAGATAACAGCTTTAGAACCCGCATTAATATTAGAAATGCTTTCCAGAAAACAGACACAGAGGTTGCGTTGTTTCTGCTCCATACGTAACACTGGTTTTACTATGTTTGAGAGAACCAAGATATGCTGTTGTTGTAATGTTAGCTATAGTAACAGGACAGTTTTGAGTGTCATTGTTTGACTGGAGCCGAGGCCCTTTTCCATAAGGAGGTTCAACCAACTTTGAGTTCAAACTTGAACTCTGAGTTGACTTAAGGCCCCAGTATACTTCAAATGAAATCGAAGAACGAACTGATGTGACGTCATTTCGATCAAAATCAGGCCAGAACGAAGTTCGTTTTGTGTTCTTTTTGGAAGTTCAAAACGGCTTGCCAAAGCGAACTTTCGGGAAAAGTTCACTGCAGCTGCAAAACACCTTCGCGCCACCATTGGTCAGTGACGATAACGTAATAGGAGGTGTGCGCCGAGGCTACGCCTTCACTCACGTGGGATGCGTCTCTGATTCATTTTGTGTGTTTGAGTTCGTCGAGTTGAAGGGTTAGTTCACCCAAAAATGAAAATTCTGTCATTTATTACTTACCCTCATGCTGTTCCACACCCATAAGACCTTCGTTAATCTTCAGAACACAAATTAAGATATTTTAGTTGAAATCCGATGGCTCCGTGAGGCCTCCATAGGGAGCAATGACATTTCCTCTCTCAAGATCCATAAAGGTACTAAAAACATATTTAAATCAGTTCATGTGAGTACAGTGGTTCAATATTAATATTATAAAGCGACGAGAATATTTTTGCGCCAAAAAAAAAACAAAATAACGACTTATTTAGTGATGGACGATTTCAAAACACTGCTTCAGGAAGCATCGGAGCACAAATGAATCAGTGTATCGAATCATGATTCAGATCACGTGTCAAACTGCCAACGGCTGAAATCACGTGACTTTGGCACTCCGAACAGCAGATTCGATACACTGATTCATTTATGATCCGATGCTATTTTACATATTCATCTAACCGTCGCTCTCAGCAGTGTGGGTGGCGTCGGACTTTCGTTTACAGTATATCGCTGGTCACGCAATTCGAACTTCGTTTTACCCCTAAACGAAGAACGAAAAAGAACTTCGTTTGAAGTATACCAGGGCCTTTACCCTGAGATGAGAAACTCTGAGTTTTTGGTTTGAGAACAGCTGAAATGAGTTAGTTCAATCAACTTTGAGTAGATTAACTGAGTTAAGCGTGCAAAAGCATAATTTAATCAGGTAAAGCTTTAAGCATAAAAGGTTCATGGGAGTAGGCTACATGACTTTACAAACTTTTGACATATTAAATAATTATCATTCAGTGTCTATTTAAATTTGCAGCAGCTTTTTCCACATATCTAATGCTATTTTCACTTAATTAAATGTTCTCTAATCCAACCTGTTACATTTCTTAATTAGGGTAATGAAATTAACATTTGACTTCTACTCCAACAGAGGCTTGCAAAATGGGGGGAGGACCTGCACCACTGCCACTGACATATGAAGAATATTAAAATCCAACAGGAAAAAGAATAACTCTTGATTTTGTATTTGTAGGAATGCGAAAGTGAACGTCATTTATCAGATTAGCCTCATTTAAGCTACACCATTGACCTGCAGTCCTGTGAAACTCCTCTTTGATGGCTCTCACAGGGTTTTGCCCAGGAAACAAAACACAAATTATCAGAAAGAGCATGAGAGCGAGGCACACTTTCCTTACCTCTCTTATAGCGGCCTTATGTGCTCTGCATCCCTGATGTTATATAGAAAACTACCATTTAAAGCTATAGACTGTAAGTTTTGCCTCTTTGTCGCCATCTCTGTTTGAATCCTGCAATTGCAGTTATTTGCGGAATTATCATCGTCACATGGGTTGTGTATCGGCACGACTCCTCAGCACGGATGAATCTAATGTTTGCTGTCAGTAACCACATCGGTGTACTTCAGAATCACAGATTCTACGTCTTTGAAGTAAAATCAAAATAACAGAAAAAGTCATCTGAACAAGTAAGTAACATGTCTGCCACTTTTGTTCTGACCAGAACAAAAGTGTTTTGTCACTTTGACTGTCTCTGCATGATGAAAATATGTGCAATGAATGAATGTACTACTGCAAAAAAAAAGCTTTTCTTACATTTTTTTTGTCTTGTTGTTTCCAGTCAAAATTTCTAAAAATTCTTGAATCAAGATGCATTGATCTACAGATAATTGTACTTGTTTTATGTAAAATGCACTTAACCCTTAAATGCATGTCTGTTTTGCCAATCATTCTTTATCGACCCGGATCTATATCTAACACGGAAGGATCTCTACCTGTCGTGATAATATAAAACTCCCCTGATATTAGAGTAACAATTACAGAAGAATAAAATAAATCGTATTTTGTTACCTTTTGGAGCTTGAAAGGGCTCCGTTTGAGCAGATGTTTTATGCCATCATCACTGTCCTCGTCAGAGCTCATAGTTTTATGTTTGAGGTCACGAATATGAGCCCATTCGCGATCTCAAACATATTCTCAGAACTATATAATTTTCAACATCTTCAAAATCATTATTTCGATCACTAACAGCTTCCGATCCATCCAGTGAAAGTTACAGTCATATGTGATTATGTTCAGTACTCGCTCTGCAGTAAATCGCTGAGCCATTTCATGTTTCTCTTATTTCGTTTTCTGTCTAAAAGTCTAAATTTTCTGTCTATGATTTTTTTTTTTCTTGTTATATTCTTTATAATGAATTTTTGTGGAATATCAAGAAGGTTGATGTCTAACTTAGTGAATGACGTCCCGGGTCACTAAAGACCCGATGTATGCATTTAAGGGTTAATTTAGGAAACAAGACTAATTTTTTTTATATAATCTTTCTTATAGAGAAAATGCATCTTGATTGAAAGATTTTTAGATATTTACACTTGAAATAAGACAAAAATTCTCATTAAGAAAAGCATTTTTGCAGCATGAATGAATGAATAAAGTATTTAAACATTGCTTGCACTTTAAAAAGGGGAGGAGACCAAAAGAAAGTGGATTTACCAAAGAAAACCTCCTCCTGACCAGGTAAGGTTCACAGAGTAAGTCACCAGAAACGGACTTGACTTACCCTGCTTTCTCGGATTTGAGATACCTCCCATTCTGAAACGGAAAACCCAGAGTTTCTCTCATTTCAGGGTTAACATACTCAGAGTTTTCACTTAACCTCCTTTCTGAAACAGGCCCCTGGTGTGCTGCTGGAGACGAACAACCAACTCTTGCTTGTACACTCTTGTGTGCTGTAGGATTGATTTCAAATATCAACAGTGTTTCTCAGAAATCATAGTTCCAGTCAGGTCTTGAACACTTCACACTTTGCCACATCATTTCAGTTATTTCAAAAGGTCCTTATAGCCTACAACAGCAAAAGAACCAAAACCCACAACGACATTGACCAGGCAAATAAATATAACAAAAAAGATAAAGATGATAAGATGAGATCAAATATTTCCATGTATGTTGACACTCCCATTTGATAAAAAGTTTGAAAACAATCAGCTTTATCATAATTACAGCCGAGCACACCTGATGAAATATTATAGGCTTAAATGAGGAGTCTTTGAGCATTCAGTTGTTCAAGACAAAAACCACTGATTAAAATAAAGGTTATAGATCCTCATCTTTAGGCATTACAGGAACTTGCTCTCCCATTTGGGAACCTTTATTTTAACAAGTGCAGGTGCCACCAAACATGTTTGAGAAAATGTCACGGTATGATATTTTAACAGGCAGTGTAAACAACAGGTCTAATGATCTCTGCCAAGTTATTCTCACACTTACTGAACTCAGTTGAACACTGGGAAGAGGAAGAGGGATGAAGCCGCTGCTTCCACATGCATCTACGGCGACCTACAATCACAGAAACTGAATGGTTACTGCCATGAAGCACACAAATGCTATTTTAAAATCCATTCACGCCATCGTGCAAAGACTCACAATCAAACTCATTCATTGACATTCTACTAAAAGCAGAGCTCAGACAAAAATTTTCCAGCTACTTTGTGAGGTAGAAAAGGAGTCAGTGCGCACAAAGCGTGGATGACAATAACATCTGAACCCCTGTGAACCTCCGTGAAAAAATAATAAAATGATCATCTCAGGAAACCACAGAGTGAAAACCTGCTTCCCCATCCGCCGCTGCTGTTGTTTCTTCCCAGCTCGTTCCCATGGTGATGCGGGCTACACGATTTACTGACATTTGGCCACAAGTTATTTTGTTCCGCTCTCCTCTCTTGAATCGCCCACTTGTCTCCTCAGTGAGAAAGTCCAGGCTAGCGGTGGGCGTCCGCACGTGGATCTGTTAAACACAAGGAGAAGCGTGGAGAAGAGCGTAATATACCCGAACGTCAACCTGTCACAAACACCCACCGGCCAAGGACACCTGCGTCACCTTTGGCCATCACAAAGGTCACTCGGGTATTACGAGCGTTTTACCCGAGAGAGAATCCGCGGGGTCAGCCAGAGAGTTAGTTGAGCTTAAGGAGTAATTTACACAGGACAAAAGCCTTTATTTTCCTGGCCGAAACAAGACAATTGCAAGAAAATGTTCCATTTCCTTTCCTTTTCAAGGAGTTTCCAAAGGTTTCTAATCAAAACAATACTTGAACCTCAGGTCAAGTTGTGCTTGACAAAGCTTTGACCTGGCAGATAAAGTAAAACCCATCAAATTCTAAAAGGGAATGGAACTTTAATAAACTATCCACCTTATTTTGCAATGTGGAAGTACAGCATATTATGGTAGAAGTCGAAATTATGACATACTAAGTTATGAGATTAAATGACAAAATGACATACTAAGAATGAGATGAAAAGTCGAAATTGTGACATGAGTAGAAATTGAGACAAAAAGTCACAATTAGGACCCGAGCACCGATGATGTGAGGACCCTATTGTAATTGCTGTCAATTATTCTTCTTTTCCGAAATGAATCGCATTTTTGAGAGCCTAAACATGCTTGTAAACTCATTAAACTTTGCACCTGGATCAGATATGGGTTTCAGAATTAGGTTTGGCAAAATGGCTCAATAGCGCCACCTACAAAATTTCAATTAAGTGCCCTTCGCGCTACGTTTCACGTACAGGTATGAAATTTGGTAGACAGATGTAACAGCCCAATACATACAAAAAGTCCCTGGGTGTGAAATCTGAAAACCCAACAGGAAGTGAGGCATTTTGAATTTTCTCTGCAAAACGTACCGAAAATACCGAAAACGGAAGCACGTGCAAGCCGATTATTTGTGTTTATAAAGCATATACAGTTGTATTTTTTTCAAAAATGACCGATCGTTTCGCTAGATACGCCCCTTATTCCTCGTCTGGTATCATTTAAAGCCCTTTGAAGCTGCACTGAAACTGTAATTTTGACCTTCAACCATCTGGAGGCCATTTAAGTCAACTATAAGGAGAATAATCCTGGAATGTTTTCATCAAAAACCTTATTTTCTTTTTGACTGAAGAAAGAAAGACATGGACAACTTGGATGACATGGGGGTGAGTAAATTATCAGGAAAAGTTTATTTGAAAGTGGACTAATCCTTTAAATACAACATGAAGTACCAAACATGCTAGAAACATGTTAAATCATGCAACACTTGGCTAAGTGCTCAAGTATGTGATTAACGCCACGAAACAGGAAGTTGTTGTAACTCAGGCATACAATGTCCGATCTGCTCCGAGCTTCACGTTTGATAATAGTCATAGCCTGAAGACATCTACATGGCAATATTCAGCAATAGTCAAAACGCCACCTGTTGGCAGCAGGAAGTGTGGCACGTTGAAATGACTTTGCCATAATTCTCCTGTATTTACTCGCTTGCATGCATGTCACCCACTGTTCACTGTTTTCCTATGGCCACCGGATACGAGGGCCCTTTCATCGCTGCTTGCAGCTTTAATTATGAGTATATTTTATGCTAATTTCAACTAAGTCACATTTATGAGATGAAAAGTAAATAATGACATACTAGTCATAAGATGAAAAGTCAAAATAACTGAAATCATAATCAGGACAGCGCTAAATTATTATATACTAAATCAAAATGATGAAATAAAAATCGAAATAATGCCATACTAAGTCGAAATTATAGAATAAGTCAAATTATGCCATAAAAATTCATATGACAAAGACTTTCATCTCATAATTATGACTTAGTACGTTATTATTTTGACTTTTATGTCATTAAGAATTTACCAAAAATTAGATTTACCAAAAATGTTTCTTATGTGGTGGAAGTGGACTTCCATATCATTTTCTGTGAATGTGCAAGATTTTATTAGCTGCTATTGGTAGATAAAAGGAAAAATAACAAAAGTGCAGTAAATGATCAAACTATTTGCAGTACAAACCATTGCATTTAGAATTATGACAATACATTAAAATGATACAATAAGAAAAACCAGTTTGCAATATCAAGCAGCATAACAAGCAGGAATAAAACTGGAAGCAGATGACAACATCGTACATTCAAGTTTACAAATGGCCATGTCCGCTCGCTCTTACATTAAAAATAAGGATAGGATAGGAAAATACTTGTTTTGCCATCATATTTTCACTTTATATGATGTGACAAACAAAATGGTAAAGAAGAGTCCTAATTAGTGGTGCTTACTAAGCCTAACATCTTTGCTGCTGCTTATGTCTCGCCATACACTTTGTACTAAAACATAAAACCTCAAACTGTACAGCTTGACGACATGTGCAATAACTTTTCTAAGGTTTAGACTTTCCATTTCCACCTGGCGGATAATAAAAAAGGAAAAGATATCCCATAAACTTTGAAGAGGGGAGCCGAGCCATATCTAGAGACCAGAATTTCATATAGACTTTAACTCGGGTCAGTAAGCAACCATTCAGCAACCACTCAGAAACATATAGCAAGGTGCTAACGTGAAGTATAGTTGAGTGTTGTCAGTGCAGCAGTAATACAATAATTCATGTGCCTGGGACCCAGTGAAGCACGTGTAAATAGCGAAGAGAAGAAGACCAAGCACCGAACACTGAGGAACACCAGATTCCACTCGCTTTGAGAAACCATGAACGATGTACCTGTCGAAAGTTACAGAAAGGTCCAAGTTCATGATACGTCCATGTATGCTGGACACTCATTTGCTTCTCTTCCTTCATTACTTTGTCCAATTCATTCATTAAAAAATAAATAATACATCAATATACACACATATATTCAAACGTACACTACTGTTCAAAAGTTTGGGGTCAAGAAGATTTTTTTTTTTTTTAAAGAATTAATACTTTTATTCAGCAAGGATGCATTAAATTGATCAAAATTTAGAGTAATTTATGTTACAAAATATTCCTCTTTCAAGAAAATGCTGTTCGTTTGAACTTTTTTCATGGTATTTATCATGGTTTCCACAAAAATGTGAAGCAGCACAACTGTTGTCAACATGGATAATAATCAGAAATGTTTCTTGAGCAGCAAATCAGCATATTTCTGAAGGATCATGTGACACCGAAGACTGGAAATTCAGCTTTGCATTACAGAAATAAATTACATTTCAAAAACATTTAAAAATCTTCCCAATCCCAAACTTTGAATGGCAGTGTATATACATACATAGATAATTAATTAAAGACACAAAACACTGGCACAGTTTAAGTTTACAGTTGTCTACAAAACTAATTTCAAATGTTTTTAAGATCCTGCAAAGCATAAACTCAGTCAAGTGTGTCCAAACTTTTGACTGCTATAGGTTAAACCGAATGCGGTTTCTTGTTGTTTTTAACAAGCATCTGCAGTCAGCATGGTTGTCAACACTATTAAAATGTTAAAATGGTACCAGTTCCAAACACCACACAGAAAAAAAAAAAAAAAGAGCATTTAACTGACTCAGATATTTTGCTCAGGAAAAGCTACTGCTGAAATACAGTAGCATGAAGAAAAGTTTAGATCTGTAGTTCAAGAAATTGGACAGCTGTAGCTGCCGCTGTGCTAAATTGCCCCTTTGGGATTTATAAAATCCAATTGTACTGTTTTTTTATCTTCCAAAATAATTACATCTTCAGCACTGTCCAAATCTGTAGCAATACTCATAAATCAAAATCATTTAATCTAATACAAAGAAAATACTCAATAACATTTTAAGCAAACATTTGTGTACTGCATTTGTAGTTTATTTATGACATCTGGTACAAAATGTGTTGGATACCATTGTCACAACATCACATAAAACAAAAATTAAGTTAACTAACAAAAGGAAGGTTTAAAAGTACAAATATGAAGTTATTTACAAAATGTATAAAATGATAATTAATCACCAGATCTCACCCAGTTAGGTTAAGGCATCTACGTGAATTCGCACTAAATTTTAATCCTTCTAACGTTTATTTTAGAAAAGAGATATAAATATATAGATATACTCATATTAAATGTTATATTATATGTGATGCTTTATGATTAGAACTGTTAGAACTACTGCTTGTAATGTGACACATGTGTGATTTTGCCAGCTGTGACTGACAGAAAAGATCCTTCTGATTACAAAATTGAAAAACTACAGGACAGGTAATCAATCCTCCCACAACCACACCAAGGCAGGCTGATTATGTAGGAGAACGCACAATTACCCTGCTTTTATGCTTTTAGCCTTAAAGGTGAAGTGTGTAATTTCTGAAGCACTAGTGTCACCAAATGGAATTGCAAAAATAATGAGCCAACCAATGGAGGAATCGCTGTCAGTCGAACAAATAGTCCTGTCCCAGCGAAGATTGCGGTGTGAGGTTGGTTGGGATGCTTAAAGTAAAGTAAAGTAATGTAATGACAGCACAGCAGAATCACAGTGTTTAAACTTTTTGGGGAAATGTTGTACATATTTAGTGATCAGCTAATAAGTGCACCTGTTTAACAGATTAACAGAATTTTGTCATTTCCTAAAAACCATTGAAAAACGCATATTGTTAGACATTTTAGTGGGGGGGGAAAGTCTTTTTTCCACTGACAGCAACAGGTAAGCAGAAAACTGTTGTTCACAGTAAAGCCAATTGTGCCCTCTGGTGGCTGATTTCTCACATTTTCATTTGATAAAGGGGTAAATATTTCACATGAGTTTTAAATGTTCATGAAAGGAATAAAAAAAAAAACAAAATTATAATTAAGTAACTCACTTTTCCAGGATAAATAAATTGGTAACACTTCATTTTACAGTGCCCATTTAATGAATTACTAAAATAAAAACAATAACTATGTGCAATTACACACAGCACTACAAAAAATGACATTAAACGGATGCGGTTTATTAGTATTATGCAGTAGAAGTATGTAAAAACATACACTCTTGAAAATAAAAGTTTTTCACAGCGATGTCATAGAACAGGGGTGTCCAAACTCTCAAACACTGTCCTGCAGAGTTTAGCTCCAACCCCAATTAAACACACCTGAACTAGTTAATCAAGGTATAATTAGGCATACTAGAAACTTCCAGGCAGGTGTGTTGAGGAAAGTCGGAGCTAAACTCTGCAGGACAGTGGCCCACCAGGATCAAGTTTGGAGACCCCTGCCATAGAAGAACCATTTTTGGTTCCCCAAAAGAACCTTTCAGTCAACAGTTCTTGAAAGAATCATTATTTTCTTAGTGTAAAGAGCATTTTAATAATCTGAAAAACCCTTTTCCACTATAAAGAACCTTTTGTGGAATGGAAAAGTTCCATGGATGTTAAAGGTTCTTTTTGGAACCATTGCTGCAATATAGAACCTTTATTTTTAGGAGTGTTGAACACTGTAATACAAAGTGTGACCAACATATTTGAAAATCTCTAAGTCATTTACATCACACTATCATGTCATTGTAAGTGGTCAAATAAAGCCAGATTAGAAATAACCAATCAAAGCTTTTGTTTTCAAAACTCGAAACGACAATCTCAAACGTAAAAATGGCATTTCTAAGGCACTTATTATTGTGTAAACATAGCGCTAACTACTACTAGACAGCATTTCAATTTAACACAATGTTGCATTTAAAAAGACTTGATATGAAAATTCTTTCAAGTTGTGATAACTCACCTCCTGAAGTTGCTCAGCATCACTGCAATATTCAGAAAACATTATGACTTGGTATAAAACTGTTCAGCTGCAGAATTGCTGTGTTTCCTACTGTAATATACATGTTTGTCAGTCATTTGACTGTATCCTCTTCATGTGGCTTGCGGATGTTTAACAGCAGCGTTTGGTGGAGGGAGGAGGCTGTCGTGTCAGTTTAAAAGATTCCTGGCTGTCGGCGTCCGTGTTCTCCAGCGGAGGGATCTGTCGACCTGCACACAGATGTGAGAATATGAACAATTATGCCACATATAGTTAGTGAGCGCATGTCGTTGCATTATATAATACAGTGGACGCTAGCAGACAATGAAACTCAATCTTTCAAAACACAAACTGACGTTAAATGTGACAGAGAGGTGATGAAGATTAAAGAAGTTAAAATTAGCGTTGTGTCATCATTGCTGACACCAAACACCAAACTCTGCACAAATTTATTAATGTGCAAAGAGTGTTTTAATGTTTTTGAAAGTCTCTTCTGCTCACCAATGCTGCATTTATTTGATCAAAAAAACTGCTTTCTGTTTTAATATATTTTAAAATGTAATTTATTCCTGTGATCAAAGCTGAATTTTCAGCATCATTACTCCAGTCTTCAGTGTCACATGATCCTTCAGAAATCATTCTAATATGATGATTTGCTGCTCAAGAAACATTTATGATTATTATCAATGTTGAAAACAGATGTTTTTGAACAGTTTATTTGAAATAGAAATCTTTGATAATATAAATGTCTTTACTTTCACTTTTGATCAATTTAATGCATCCTCGCTGAATAAAAATATGAATGTATTTAAAACAAAACTTATTGTAGTAGAGTAGTTGTGTGTTTTTATGCAAATTCCCATTCTCATCATATAAAAGCAATAAATCACTCAAAGCAATGAATTTAAGTTAGTTTTTAACCACAAATGCTCGCCGTGCACTGCTCTGCGACGCGCCACACATTATGTAATCACGTTGTAAAGATCATGCGTGACGTAGGCGGAAGCAGCGATCCAGTGTTTACAAAGTGAATGTGCAAAGATTAAGTCAAACGGCCTTTAAAAGAAGGTAAAATAATGATGTCGGATGATTTTGAAGTTGGAGAAAATGAGATGAATGTTTGTTGCCCTACAGTGCTTCCACCTATGTCACACCTGACCTTTCCAACGTGATTACATAATGCGTGGCGAATCGCAGAGCAGTGCATTTTCAGCATTTGGACCTTCAACCCATTGTTAGCTGAAGAAACCCACTATATGGAGAAAAATCCTGGAATGTTTTCCTCAAAAATCTTAATTTCTTTTCGACTGAAGAAAGAAAGACATAAACATCTTGGATGACATGGGCGTGAGGAAATGATCAGGAAATTGGAATTCTGAAATGAACTAATCCTTTAAGAGTCTTTTCTATTAGAATAGTAAATCACTAACTTGAGATCACTTTGTAAAAAGCTGGAAAATGAGAGTGAATGAGGGAGAAGATGATATACAGTGTCAAAAATACAAAAAAAACAAAAACACTAACAATCCCTATAGCTGCAGACAGTGTTCAGGTATGCTGTAGCGTGGACACTTGACTAGTTTTAGTAATACTTACTGATTTTCTGGAACAGCTCCTCTATGTTAACTGCATTTCTGGCACTGGTCTCCATAAATATGGCAGCGATGGACTCTGCAAAATCTTTCGCCTCTTTAGTTGGAACTTCCCTACAAAAAAAAACATACAAACATTGAATATGATACAATGATATGAATCAGCTTGAGGGGCGCGTCCAACCAAGGGCAAGACCGAAACAAACTGCAGAGGGGTTTGTCTTAAATGGACTGCCAGCAAATGTTGAGTTATTATACAGACGCAAAAACTGACTGTCAGGAAAATTATAAGGGAATAGTGATTAAGCATGATTAAAATTAGGTGGAAATGGCTTAATTAACAGCTCAGCAAAGCTATAATTGAAGGTGCAGTTTGTTGCCACTGAGATGTGGTGCATGCATTTCTCAGGACTGAAAAATAAACTCTAATCACAACTAAAGTGAAACAACATTCGCAAACCATCTTGCAATGTAAAGTTAAATAGGATATTTAATGAGGAAAAACTTAGGGCTCTACTTGATTTTATCCATTAGGATTTGACTGGATTGCAAGTTATTACATTTTAATGAAAGATTACAATTTTATTTTATTTTTTTAATAACATGCACTTATGAATCATGCACATTAAGATTGTCAATAGGGTCAGTTTTGATTTCATGTCAACTACAAGTTAAATGATCACATGTATAGCTTAAGACATGAAAATCTAAGCATGAGTGGCTGGAGGTTTCGGAAAGAAACTCCAGAGAATATAATACATTCTCAGAGACAGGAAGAGTGTTTTATTAACCTGATGTCACCCAGATCATTCTTATTTCCTGCTATGGCTACGACTATATCCTCTGGCCCGTGTTCCTTCAGCTCCTTTACCCACTTCTTTAACGTCTGGAAAGAGTCCTGCAGAAACCAGATACATCACAAAACATGCAACTCAAAAACATAGGCTGCTTTGTCATTGATCAGAGACTGTCATCATTTACTCAACCAATCCATAAGACTCTTTGGAACACAAATTAAGATATTTCTAATGAAACGTTTCTGCATGGTGAAAGGTTCAATGAAAGGTTTATATTCCTCCATTGAAAGTAAAGGTAACCAATGTGATGTGAACTATGTATGCGTGTCAATCGTTGTTTAAATGTAAATAAAAGCCTAAATTAAATATGTTGTTTACCATATAAAGCAATCTCTTCAAAAGATTTGGATTAATTGGTTTGATTCATTTGGATTTGTTTTACCTACTGTACACCTTTATAATCCTTTTGAATCTTTAAAGTTTTAGTTATGTGGACTTTCATTGGAGTGACAGAAACCTTTTCAGTTGTGTTTCGAAGTTATATAGGTTTGGAATGACACATGGGAGAGTAAATAATGACAACATTTTAATTTTTAGGTGAACTACTTCTTTAATTGAGGTCTCAAAAATGTAACTGAAATATCAACTTTGCCTCAGATGTTTCTCCTGAAATTTCTCAGGAGATAAAATGACACAAACGAGTCAACAGTTGTCATCTAGTAAGAGTATAGAGCTGTAAAATGTTGATAGCAGCTCAGGTAATTTGATCTTGGAAGAATTAAGAGAAATGTTCATATGGAGATCTCTGACTTTTGTCGTGAAGAAACAGTAGCTATGTTTCCAACAACATATTTTATGCAAATTTGGGGTATATCGTATAATTTTTTTTTTTTTTTTAAATGACAGAAATGCCAAGAAATGCAAAAATTCTAAAAATGCACATAAAAAATGTATGCGTTCAATCGATTGTGGATCATTTTTTATGCATATACTATGATGGAAACACATTTACCGAATAAATCCCTTGATGCACACATGACTTTGCCTCAACTGTGGATGTGATTGGATAGCTGGACTAACCAGTGGACCGATTTCATTGCACACACAGCATCTCAAAAGTTCAAATAACTGAGCCAAAGTCGGTCATCGGAATGATTTCCCTCCCAGAAGCGTCTCACATGATTACGTCCCCAAACACCAGCATCCGAACGCAAGATGACATGACAGCGTTTATTGTTTTTCATCTGCACGCTCTGAAGCTCAAGTCATTTATGATGGAGGAAAAAAAAATAGAACAACAGTGGCTTTACCGATTGCAGCAACTTCCATTTTTATTACATGTATTTCATGCCAATCTCCTAAGAAATGACTATTTTGTTCTCTTGAACACATGGGATTGAAACAATACTTTATTTGCAAATGTTTTATGCAATATTCCATTTTTGCACACAAGTTAAATTCACAACTTTGGATGGAAAAATAGCTACTGATGGCACACGTGTGGTCACTGGGGTCTTTTTCTCATGAGCAAAATCAGGAAATGTTAGTACAGTGACATGAAAAAGTATGTGAACCCCTTGCAGAATCTGTGAAAATGAGAATTATTTTAATAAAATAAGAGGGATAATAAAAAATGCATGTTATTTTTTGTTTAGTACTGTCCTGAGTAAGATATTTTACATAAAAGATGTTTGCATTTAGTTCACAAGACAAAACAATAGCTGAATTTATTAAAATAACCCCATTCATAAGTATGTGAACCATTGATTCTCAATACTGTGTGTGGTTACCTGATGATCCACGACTGTTTTTGTGTTTTGTGATGGTTGTTCATGAGTCTCTTGTTTGTCCTGAGCAGTTAAACTGAGCTCTGTTCTTCAGAAAATTCCTCCAGGTCCTGCAGATTCTTCAGTTTTCAAGCATTTTTGCATATTTGAACCTTTTCCAGCAGTGACTGTATGATTTTGAGATTCCTCTTTTCACACTGAGGACAACTGAGGGACTCAAACTCAACTATTAAAAAGGTTCAAACATTCACTGATGCTCCAGAAGGAAACACGATGCATTAAGAGCCGGGGGGTGAAAACTTTTGAATTCAAATATCAAGGTAAATTGTACTTAATTTTTCTGCTGGGAAACATGCAAGTATCTTCTGTTGGTTCCGAAGGGCAGTACTAAATGAAAAACAATGATATTTAAACAAAATAAGAAAAATCTTCATCCTGTTCAAAAGTTTTCACCCCCCGACTCTTTATGCATCATGTTTCCTTCTAGAGCATCAGTGAATGTTTGAACCTTTTTTAATAGTTGTGTTTGAGTCCCTCAGTTGTCCTCAGTATGAAAACATCCTACAGTCACTGCTGGAAAGGGTTCAAATATGAAAAAAAGGCTTGAAAACTGATGAATCTGCAGGAGCTGGAGGATTTTTCTGAAGAACAGAGCTCAGTTTAAGAGACTCATGAACAACCATCACAAAACAAAACAAAAAAAAAACAGTCGTGGATCATCAGGTGACCACACACAGTATTGAGAATCAATGGTTCACATACTTATTTTAATAAATTCAGCTATTGTTTTGTCTTGTGAACTAAATGCAAACATCTTTTATGTAAAATATCTTACTCAGGACAGTACTAAACAAAAAATAACATGCATTTTTTATTATCCCTCTTATTTTATTAAAATAATTCTCATTTTCACAGATTCTGCAAGGGGTTCACATACTTTTTCATGCCACTGTAACCGTCTCCATTTAATCTCATTGCTGTTTAGGAGAAACAACTGATATATAAGCGAGATCTCATTTGTGATTTCTCTTTCCAAAGTTATTGTTTTCTCAAAAGTTTGTAAAGAAACAAACAAACAAAATGGCATATCATTTAAGTATATTGCACCTTAAACAGTTAAATGTGTTTTTTAAATAGAAACAACTTGGAAATGAATTGCACAAAAATACTATAATACAACTTACAAGTTTTGTGATGTCATAAACAATGACAGCCGCTGCAGAGCCTCTGTAATACATGGGAGCCAACGAATGAAACTGGAGAAAAATAAGATACACTCTGTCAATGTTGGGGGCTTTTAATTAAAGATAGTCACATTTATTTTGATGACTAGGCTATATTAACATAAATGGTATGTGTTAAGTAAGGCAAACACCACTACTGCTATTGCTCAGGCAAAGTTTGCACCGGAAAACACCACTCACATTTTCTTTAAAAAAAGTACGTAGTTGCTGTAAACAGCATATTAGGATCACTTTGGTGGTTTCAGTTCAGACAGATGCAGGACATTTGTAAAGAAGTAGACAGCAATTATGTCTGAGCGAGTTCAAAGGGAGACACATATTTTCCGAGCGATCTGAACAGACTCATAAGCTAATAGTGAACATACAGACGTGAACACAAAGTCACGCCAGCACTTCTCCAACTCTCACACACACATTTCCACCGCACCCAATGAGTCAGTGAACTCTAAACTGTGTGTGTGTGTGTGTTGGAAATGAAACGTGATTTCTCATACTAACTGATGACAAATGTGACACAGAGCTCTGACCTAGAATTGTCTTGCATCCTTTAATGTTGTGTTAAAGGGATAGTTCATCCAAAAATAAACTTCTGTCATTATTTACTCACACACAAGATGTTACAATCGTAAATGACAGAAGTTTTCCTTTTTGAGTGAACTATTGCTTTGCGATGGGAATTAAAGGGCACATATACACTGACGGGAATATGATGAGGGTGGAGAACAGAGATGAACACTATGGATCATGGGATGGAGTGTCAAATCTGATGCCGCGTCATTTATTATTTTCATAGGTTCAGTGTTGTGGTTGTATGACAAAGTTATGCAGTATTATAGGGCTGGGCGGTATATCGAGTTTGTACGTTATTTCAATATATTTCTATAAACAATATGGAATGAGGCAAAACAGTTTGTATCGTTATACAGTAGTTTGATATGAGCACAATTGAATAGTGGAGTGTGGAAAGTGCATATTTCAATGAGACAAACATGATGCATGCTTTATATTAAAGGATTAGTCCACTTTTAAATGAACTTTTCCTGATAATTTACTCACCCCCATGTCATCCAAGATGTCCATGACTTTCTTTCTTCAGTCAAAAAGAAATTAAAGGTTTTGATGAAAACATTCCAGGATTTTTCTCCTTATAGTAGACTTCAATGGGCACCAAACAGTTGAAGGTCATAATTAGTTTCACTGCAGCTTCAAATTGTTCAACACGATCCCAGATGAGAAATAAGGGTCTTATCTAGTGAAACCATCGCTCATTTTCTGAAAAAAATTGAAAATTATATAAGTTTTAACCAGAAATGCTCATCTTAAACTAGCTCTCTTCTTCTTCTCCTCTGTTAGAATTCCAGCAGTGTAGACGCTGCTAAGCGTAATACTGCCCTCTACAGGCCAAAGTTTGAACTAATTTTTATATGCAATATGCTAGTTCAATAGTATATAACAATTAGTTCAAACTTTGACCCTTATAAAGACCCTTATTTCTCATCTGGGATCGTGTTGAACAATTTGAAGCTGCAGTGAAACTAATTATGACCTTCAACTGTTTGGTGCCCATTGAAGTCTACTATAAGGAGAAAAATCCTGAAATGTTTTCATCAAAAACTTTAATTTCTTTTCGACTGAAGACAGAGAGACAGACATGGACATCTTGGATGACATGGGGGTGAGTAAATTATCAGGAAAAGTTTTTTTTAAAAGTGGACTAATCCTTTAAGGCCTTCAAAAGCGGCTTGCCCTGTCAGAAACTCATGCTGTTTAACTCCCTGAGGTCTGAAAACGCGCCGGTGCGTTTTGCAGGATTTTTTTCACATTGCAGCAAAACAGACTTAAAATACTCCGTCATTTCTTGTCATAGAGACATAAGTAATATATCAATTGAAACTATAGAATGTCTTCTTTTATTTGTGTACACTCAGAGTAAAAACACAATGTTGTGCTTTTTGTAAAATAAAGAAAACTAACATGATGCGTGATCTCTCCTGTCCCTCTGAACGAAGTCCAATCTGATAGTTCTCAGAAAATGAACTGTAACTTATGAATACTAATGACAAAAAAAATGACACTTGCGTCTAAAGAAACGATGAAATGTCAGGTTTTAAATCGTGCAAGTCAAATCGAAAACAAACATTCTGTGTTTATGTAATCTGTATGAAAAGAGAGCCATGTCAGAAGTCTGTGATTCAGCTCATTATCCGCTAATGCGGCCACGCCCACGGAGCCAACGCTATCGTGTATTTATTGTCTTGAAAAGTGTTTATTTGGATGTTAAAGCAATGGTTAGCGATCTCTAGAAGACATGCCGTTAGTTCCTAGTTCCTTTTCTTCTATGAATTTGTGGCCTAAAGGTGTACAGAGAGCGCCCTCCGGCTGCAAGTATGAATTGAAAACACGGTATCCAGCACTCATAGTGATGACAATACATATTACTTCTCAGTATAGAAAATTGACATAAATATATAAGAATCCATCAATATTTCTCCAAATGTGCATGCTTTTAAGCTAAAAGCCTATATGAAATGCCATAGAGGTAATATAATTGTTCAGACACTTTGCATCACAGAAATACATTATATTTTAAAGAATATAATAGAATACCATTATTTTAAATTGTAATAATATTTCACAGTATTGCTGTTTATGAAGAGCTGAGACATTATTACAGAGGTTTTTTTTTCACAGCCTACCTGACTGAAAGGCCTCATTAATATGCAAGTCATTTCAGGTCATTATTATGCGGTTCTTTTGTCTTCTCGGGTGTAAATGGCCCATTATTCATGCAGATTCACGCCTCCACGCATACTGTGTTTCTTGACAAAAAGTGTCTTACAAAAACTAAATCAATATATTGTTTTAGATGAAGGAGTAGGCAGCATAATTTTTACATAATTCTGAAGCAAAAACTCTAGTCTACAACCTCCAATACCCAAAAGTCTTGTGAACACAGATTTAATATACTTTTTTTGGCCTTATTTCAGTGACTTAAGTTTTTTCGTTTTTTCAATAACCACGCATAAACATTATTCCTTCAAAAATACAAACATGTACGTACATGTTCCTCACATATTATAGTAGCCTAGTTTGTGCTGAATACAGTGTAATGACACTTTTGTCATTTATACGTTTATGAACAACTGAAAAAAACACAAATGTCAGGGCATGTCAAAACTTCTCCAAGCCCCAAATCAGCCTCAGACTCCAGAGGGTTAATGTGTTTGAGATATGCTGTTTTCCTCAGTGCATAACATTTCACAGGTATATTCTCCATCTGTTAATGTTAGAAAGTCATGCAAATATTTCCATTTTGCTGTCAAGAGCGGTTGAGGCTTATGAAAGCGAGTCTTCGCTAAACCTCACAGACTTAAGATGTGTGCCAAACAGACGGAGCCAATAATTCTGACAATACATTTTGCTAAAATATTTGTTGTTGGACAATAAATGTGCCAAATGTAGAATTTTAAACCTACAAGTGTTTTTTTTTTATGATAGCAGTAACTGTAAAGTGTCTATTGTAATGGGGTAATCAAAATATAATAAGTCTGTGCTTTTGTTTTTATCTATTTTCATTTTTTAGTTCAGTGAATTACTAAATGAATTTTACTGAATTTTACTTCTGCTTTAAAAAGCATTCTTACCGTTTTTAGATTGTAATGTTACAATGTTAGAATGTAATGTGATTTTTGCACATAAAATATAGTAGGGATGCACCGAAACCGATACTAGAATCGGCATCAGGCCCGATACCAAGCTCATGTACTTGTACTAGTACTCGTAAAAATACCCCGAAACCAAAGACTGACACCTCACGTGACGAAACTGACAGAATTTTCCGTACACAGAGACACCGACGGCAGCAGCAGAAACAATGTCAGCCTCAGGGGTGTGGAAATACTTCAAAATTAATGATGACAAACCACACATTGCGAACTGCAGGGGGTGGGGTTGGGGTGTCCCCCTCAGTAGAAATCGAGTTCCAGGGGAAGAAAAATGGGAACGCGGGGGCACCGCGACGCGAATGCAAAGGGCACTTTCGCGATCAAAGTGGCAGGGGCTCAAGCCCCCTCGGTTAAGTTTGTGACAAGCACATAAAAATTATTACTTTTTTTTTTTGGAGTAATAATAAAGAAGCTGTCCTACATTCATTAGTCTCACTGTGTTGTGCTTGGAAAAATAAATAAAAGAAAAGAAAGAAATTAATAAATGTATAGGCATCGATATCAGTATAAAAAAATATCGGTACTTGTAATCGGTGCATCCCTAATATCATTAGCTTATATTGTTACATTCACTATATTTGTTCTCATAGCCTTCCATATGAACACTGTTTGTTGGGCAACATTGGACAGGATGTGAAAGAATATATATTTATCCAAATAGAAAAATGTAGAAAATAGTAAGATATATACCATATATTGCCATTTAGCCAAAAAGAGATATGATTTTTTTGCCCTTCAGTATTATGATATTAAGGAAGAAAAAGAGTGTCTTTGGTGAAATAAAAATGAACAAACACACAAATGAGTAAAGCACATACACATATAATATTGGCCAAAAAGGCCACAAAAACAAGGTTAGACACAGTTTTCATAAAACATTCAAACAATGAATAAAACAAAATAAACATTCTCACCCGTTCCTGCCCTGCGGTGTCCCAGATCAGAAACTTGTGAAGTTCATTTCCACAGGGGACGGTCTTAGTTAAAAATGATGCACTGAAAAACAAATAATTATATATATCATTATAATAAAAATATGGTTAAAATAAAAAATAATATATACATATCTAAATTAAAAGTATAATATTATATATAAAATGCAATAAAATCAATGAATAATAATAATAATAAAAAAAAAAAAAAAATTACACAATACCCTAAACTCAACTTGAATGTAACACAGACGTCATTCAAAGGGGAAATGACATCACGGTAACCATGACTAATATATGAAGAAAAACAAAACTTGCAAGAGTGTGAAGTGCAAACGGTGCAAAACAGAAAAGCTAAAAATACCCTCTCATCTAAAGGCAATGACTAACCCAACAGAGAGAAATCAGCATGTGCTGAAGTAAACAAATCTAACCAAACTGACTCTGAATCAGCTGTTCAAAACAAGACAAGACCGTGTTGGATCCTGAGTGTTTGACTCATAAAGGAATATTTAGACACACATTCCTCCAGCAGAGCAGAAAGAGGGAGGTCATGTCCTGAACATAAGCTGACAGAGGTGATTTCTTCACCTCAGTTATGTGTAAATCCCTATGTCATGATTTTTTAGTAAACAGATGTGCCCCTACCCTATCGTTGGACTGATGTTGTGGTCAAAGTGATCTTGAACAAATCGACACACGATACTTGATTTCCCGACACCAGTGTCCTGTGATTATGAGAAAAAGAAAAACAAACACATATAATGTAATAAAATATCAAATACATGAAATATTGATGTCTAAATGTGCGTCTCACTGATAAAGTGTAATGTGTGGCTTCAAAATATCATACTACAATACCATGCAGAGTAATATATATATATTATACACGTGTGTGTAGTACACAACTACTGCCTGAAATATTTAGTGTCTGTTGGAAAATGGAATACTAACTGCTTACTGTATACTAGTACTGGATACTATTTTTCTTTTGAAGTATGTAAAACAGTATGCAACAAAGTTTCAAACTTTAGTATGCTACATTGTGTCACATGACCTCATTACATCACATTATCATCTCAGAACTCATTTTAAATCCAGTTTTGCTTAAAAATGTCTTAACTTTAGGGTAAGTTTAATTAAGTCACAGAGATGTTGAAAATCACAGTTACAACTAGGTCATACAGGTATTCCATGTAAACAGAAAATCTGCATACTACGCACAGTATACATACTGCAGACACAGTAATAGTATGGTATGGTAGTGTGCTCTTCCGAATCAACGTGTTCTGTTTTGCGTTCTATTTTTTAGACAGTATGCAACATGCGCAATATGCAGTACGCTAGAATTCCATTTCGAACACGGCCAGTATCCAACAGGCAGTGACGTCATGGCCGCAAACATTCCTAAAGAATGAATTTATGCGAAAACACTTCCAGCTTTAGCTCCAACTCTCTCGTTAAATACAAATAAGTTACTTGTGTTAGCAAATCACGACGACTGAAAGAGGACCTTCGTGACGCGGTAAAACATCTCTACGCGTTAATTATGAGAAAAGGAACCAGGAATAATCACAGTTCCAGTCAGTCTATTTGTGTCGATGGATTTTGAAGCGTATGAAGCCGCAGACAGAGGATTCTCAACACTCACCCCTAGCAGACAAACTTTCAATTCCCTGATGGCCATTGTAAAAGCACGTTATGGCAGCTGAAGCATTATTCTAGCAGTCTCCGGTCTTGTTTTGTCGACTCTCATCTATCACGGTCACAGCAGACTGTTCATCTGTAAAACACAAACTCTGACCATCTCCTTCCCAAAGCTAACGGAAACCGACTGGAGAAATTCGGTTAAGCTGTCACTCACATCACGTGATGACATTAGCCCCGCCTTAAAGAGAGAGGCACTGTAAAAAGATTCATATAACAGCAACAATTCAAATTCTAATAATAATAATAATAATAAAACAGAGAGTGATCTGAATAATTGTCCATTATTAATAACTGGCATATAATTTTATCATTCTAAAGTAGTCGTTTAATTATTGTTTTTATTTTTTTCTGCCTGGTAACTTGCACTGATTAGTCAAACAGAACCCACAGTGGTTAGACAGAGAAAACCTTCATCTTTAAGTTTCTTGTGTTAAATTAGACCACTTACCTCTTTTTTCTTTTTTTATCCATAATTTTGTTAATAGTACTAATCACACCAGAGGTCATCCAGCATCATCATGGCCTTCATCACAAGAGCAACAGGTTGATCCTTGAAATTCAGAATTGCATTGAAAAGCCTTCAAACTTGAGTTACTGTCCAACCTATAATTTTATTTAGACGGCAGCATTCTGTTTGCAATGATCATGAGCTACAAAAGCTTTATCTATAATATGAAAAACTATCATTTCCAAAAGTAGATGAGAAGGTATGTATCTCTTTGAGATAAATTCTAGCAGACATTAAGGGGGGGGGGAGCTTTTTTTTTTTTTTTCTCCATCTGATATAGTTGACAATCAGCCTGTCAATAGAATTATACAGTATTGAAATGCATCTCACTTACTTGACATCATGACACAAAAGAAGGGAAAACAAACAAAAAGCAAAAAGAGGGTAGAAATGTGTTATATCTGAAAGAGAATAATAATACACAATCATCCAGTAGCATTCAACAAGCACTTTAGACAAAAATAATAAGAAGAATCACAAAATAAAGTGAAATTGACAGAATAACGGTATTAAAAAGAAAAGAATCGGTAACAATCTAGTGCAAGTTTCCAATAAAACATCTATCAGTGTGTCAGAACATCTGTAACAACTGTGCCAAAACTTCAGGACCGGTTGGGTTGATCTCACAAAAAAAAATTAATGTTCATATTTCACCCCAAATCAAAAGAAAAATAAGACCTTTTGCAGAAAGAAAACAAAGCCTTTTTGTTTTTTCATCATTTTCATGGCAAATAATGTCAAAATAAGCTTCATTTTATATACTTCAAAGTATTTCTTTTGATTTTCTGGTTAAAAATTTCTTCATGAGATTCACTGCATCACCTACACTTACTAAAGCATCCCATAATACCCCTCAAAATTCATCGTTAATCAAAAATATTCTTGTGCTTCATGAATTATGTCTTTAAAAACATAGCGTGACATTACGTGAAAGTATGGAAACTAACAAAAATGTTACCAATTCCACAACAAACGCTCTATAAGTGCACATCTGCACGTTTTAGTGCAGTTACAGTTTAGATGTATATTAATGTCGACTATTAAATAGGGAAATTTAGAATAAACGTTCAAAACCGATTCTTTTGAATATCTTAATAGGTAAAAAATACAATCTGGTTGTATTACAATGTCTTCAAAGTAATTCTTCTGTGCAGCAGCACACACAGTCAGTCACCTATGGCACAGTGGTTTCAGAACACACACGACTTCATTTACACTGATCTCGGTTCTAGACCTTGACCTACAACAGGAGAACTGGCAGCCAACTATGATTTTTTCCGCATTGGTAATAGGCATCCAGGATACTTCCCGGCGTACTTTCCCATTTGCAATTTAATTATGAGCTAAACTGCATAAATAAAAACTGAAGCCTTTGTTAATAATAACCAATAAGGTAAATCTGCATGCTAAGCCAGGCGTCTAAAATGATGATTGCAGTTTTTGCATTGAATGTCATATGAAGATACGGATGTTTGTCGCTTTCACACAGGTTGCAATTACATTTGCTGCATCATAACATCCTATTATGCTTAACATTTCATGGCTTAGTTTCTTGAAATGCTTAGGTGAATAATAAGAAAAGATGTCCAGAGGTTACATAATCCAAAATTAAACGGAAAAATATTTTTGCATGAAGAAAATGCAAACTTATGGAGCCCCGCACATAACATGCAAGAAAAAAAAAAAAAAAGTAAAATTTGTTCTCTCGAGTTACTAAATCGTGTGATTTAGTGAAAGATTTAGTGAATCAAGGGAACAAAATAGTAAATCGAGGGAATTAATTTTTTTCTTGCATGTCATGTGTGGTGCTTCATACAAACTAGTTTTGGGACCATTAAGATTTTTTTTTTTTTTGCATTACGGCATTATTTCCATAACTATCAAGAAAAATTTGCCCCTATATTACTATAGTTGAATCATTTTTAAATTTAAATCTGCATAAAGGCAGTACGACAAATAATTCTGATGTATACTTTCTAATTTAAATAATACATCAATTATTTTTTCACATTTCAGTAATGAGAATTATACAAATTGTGCTTAATTGTCATGCTAATAATTTTATAATGCATATATATATATATATATATATATATATATATATATATATATATATATATATATATATATATTTTAATAGTCCTAAAATATATGCTTTACTTTCTTCATGCAAAATATAATTTAATTCTTTTTTTCTATGGATCATGGGGTGCAATGTGACCGGGACAGATGATATTCACTTGTATGCAAACATAGGATTTTTAAACAAAAACCCCTAATACTCTTAACTGTTTGGGAAAAAACTGAAGAGAATTACCCTGTCCTTTTAAGCACGGGTCAAAGGGCAGATCTGATAAATCCGAGCACTCACAAAGATCTGATTGTGCTGTTGCAACTTCACATACAAACTTAAACGTGTCAAAAGAATCCAATCTCATTCCATTGTGATAATGACCAATCAGAAATGCTGCTGTCCAGTTTTCTCCCAGTGTAATGAACATCTCACTTCACCTTGCTGACCCTTGACCCAAGATGTCACAGTTATGTGATACGCAAACACAAGCACAGGTGAAGTGTTTAATGGATGTAGTGAGGGTCAGATGGTTTACAGGTTGGCCTCTCTCTTGTCTTTGCTGGGCGATGGCTTCATAGCATCTTTTCCAGGCTTTCCATTGGTTGAGGCGGCAACCGTAGAGGCAGTGGATTCCATGGCGACTGCTGCGGCACGTTTGATTGGCTCATCCCCTCTGGATCGTTCCTCTGGGCTGGGCTGGCAGGGCGGGGCCTGTTCGGCAGAAGGCGGGGCTGTGAGCTCCTGCTGCTGTAGCTTGTGACTCTGAAGGAGGCGGAGCTGAACACGCAGTTCCAATATGGCCTCCTGTTCCTCATGAATGGCCTGATTCAGATGAGTGTTTTTATTCTGGAGAGAAAAATCAAAAACATAACAGCTCTCATAATGAGATTTGATGGGTAGTTTAGGCCCCTGGAGCCATACAAATCCTATTGTTTTGTTAAAGCTTTTACTTCTCTTGAAGGAGGTTTCTGTTGGTAAATTATAGGATTAGTTCACTTCAGAATTAAAATTTCCTCATAATTTACTCACCCACAGTCCTGCAGAGTTCAGCTCCAACCCTAATCAAACACACCTGAACAAGCTAACCAATGTCTGAAGGGTTGCTAGAAAGCTATAGGTAGGTGAGATTTTAATCAGGGTTGGAGCTAAACTTTGCAGGACTGAGGCTCTCCAGGACCGGATTTCGCCACCCCTGGTATATAATATTCAAAATTCATAGATGTTGTGTTCATTTGTGATAATCATGATGAACAAAACGTGCATTAACTACAAGCTTTTCACACACAAGACATTATTTTCTGCAATAATCCAAAAGCCAATGGAAGAATCCTATTGTTTTTTTTTTCAAGGGAACCAAGGTCATGCTAACTTACGAGTTGGCCTACAAAAATACATCATCCCTGCACCACTCTAAAGGAAAGCTTAAAGTTAGCAACAGTAACTAAAGAGGGCAGAGCTCAGCAAATGGTCAATTAAATGTGAATCTTCTCACCTCTAGTTCTTCGTTCTGTTTCTGCAGGTCTTCTAGAATCATCTGCAGTTCCTCTTCATCTTCACTCTCGCTCTCGCTATCTGATGAATACTCCTCTGTTTCACTGCGGCCCTGCTGACGGCTGTGTGTGTGTGTGTCATTTCAAGCAGAAAATGGAAGATAAAGAGTAATGATGACCAGATCTGCTGTACAGCAGCCATAACTATAAAAACAAAATGTTGCTTCCTATAGAAATCACATGAATACAATCATGCATAATCATAGTTAGCAACAAATCTGATCATTTTCCCTGTGAGTGAACTCTCACCTTTGTATATCTGCGATCTCCGCACGCAGTCGTTCAATTTCTTCTTTCTCTGTGGCGATTTGCCGCCGCAGCACCTGCTCCAGTGATATCAGTTCCTCCTGCTCGGTTAGGATCTCGTTCTCCTGCAGGGGGCGGCAGAGAAACAAATCAAACATCACAAAGAATCTTCAGCTGAATCCCAATTCATGTCCTACACTTTGCTGGTGCATGCTTTTGAGTACGCAGCACAACAGTAGGGTAGAATATGGACATGCTGCATGACAGAAAAAAGACTCTTTTGTCACATGCTGCTTGCACGCAGTCATCTGTACATTTTCTGTTACTCATTGTAGGTTCATATGTTACAAATGGCTGTATAATACGCAAAGTACAATGCAACCATTTGCTTATCACTGAACAGCTAATTTGTTTATCTGTCAGAGCCATCTGAGTGTCGAACCAGCATCTAAAACGCAGTGAAAGTGGCATTAGCGTCTGAGCAGGTGGACTTACCTGAGCCAGGAGAAGATTAATGACTTCCTCCTCGTTCTCAGACATCTCCTCCTTTGATACGTCCTCTTTAGACAGGCTGGCGATTTCCTGTGCGATTTTAGTCTCACACTCCTGCAGATTCAGGAGGACAGAGAAGAAATGACATATCAGGATGTTTCTGGAAGTGTGGCATGATAAATAATGTGGCATAAATTAAAATGTAATGTTTTTACTGGCCAGTTTCTTAGAGAAGTGGACTACTATAAAGTTTGTTGTGAATTGTGATCTGTTCATTTATATACACTACTGTGCCAAAGTTTGGGTCGGTAAGAATTATGTTTTTGAAATTTTTTTATGCTCACCAAGACTTAATTTATGTGATCAAAAATACAGGAAAAAAGTAATATTATGAAATATATTATTACAAATTAAAATAACTGTTTTCTATGTGAATATATTTTAAAATGTAATTTATTCCTGTGATTCAAAGCTGAATTTTCAGCATCATTAATCCAGTCTTCAGTGTCACATGATCCCTTAGGAATAATTATAATATGCTGATTTTCTGCTCAAGAAACATTTATAACTACTATCAATGTTGAAAACAGTTGTGCTGCTTAATATTTTTGTGGAAACATAAAAATTTGATTGCATTTTTGTGTGTGTGTGTGTGTGGAAACAGGTTTTTGATGAATAGAAAGTTCAAAAGAACAGCATTTATTTGAAATAGAAATCTTTTGTAATATTATAAATATTTTAGTGTCACTTTTGATCAATTTAATGCATCCTTGCTGAATAAAAGTATTAATTTCCTAAAAAAAAAAAAAAAACAACCCTACTGACCCCAAACTTTTGAATAGTAGTGTAGTATTGTGCATTACTCTCAATCTCTGTCGTTCTTTCTTTTTTTAACATTATTTTTATTACAAAAATATATTAAAGAAATATAGGGGAAAAATAAAATAAATAAAAACAACAGAACATAGGGTATACATTTTGTTTTTGAAGTACACTCCTGGGCAAAAATGGGCCAAGCCCAAAATGGCTTAAATTGTTTTATTTGTCTTAACTGGAAATTTTTGGTCAGGAAATTAGCAGAATTTAAGCAAATGCACTACTTAATTAAAAAGCCATTGCTGTCTCAGAAAAACATCAAAGACAGAATGAAGTGATGCTCCAGAGCGGTGCCTTTGAAAATCGGGTAAGACATATAATAATAAATACATCTCTACCACTGCTGGTGTTGGTGAGCTTCTTCACTGTGAAAAGCCATTCAATGCTTTGGAGTACAGGAGAATGTTGCAGAATGAAATTCCTGACCAGTGATTTGTGATTAAAATATTTAAAGATGAAAATGATGTCTTTTATGACTCACCCTCATGTCGTTCTACACCCATAAGACCTTAGTTCATACAGTGGTTCAACTTTAATGTTATGAAGCGATGAGAATACTTTTTGTGTGCCAAAAAAACAAAATAACGATTTTATTCAACAATATCTAGTGATGGCCGATTTCAAAACACTCAGTGGTTCGGAGAGCCAAAGTCATGTGATTTCAGTAAACGAGGCTTCGTTACATCATGAGTGTTTCAAAATTTCAATAGTTCACGTAACTTTGGCAGTTTGATACACGCTCTGAACCACTGATTCGAAACAAATATTCGTAAAGCTTCGAAAGCTTCATGAAGCAGTGTTTTGAAATCGCCCATCACTAGATATTGTTGAATAAAGTTGTTATTTATTTTGTATTTTTTGGTGCACAAAAAAGTATTCTCGTTGCTTTATAACATTAAGGTTGATGTTAGTCACATGAAGTGTTTTAAATATGTTTTTAGTAGCTTTCTGGGCATTTGAAATTGTTAATTATCTTGCTGGCAATGGAGTCCTCACTGAGCCATCAGATTTTATCAAAAATATCTTAATTTGTGATCTGAAGATGAACGAAGGTCTTACGGATGTAGAACGACATGAGGGTGAGTAATTAATGACACAATTTTCATTTTCAGGTGAACTAACCCTTTAAAACCATTAAAAGACCACTAAATATTTTGCCAATTTTGGCTTGGCCCAGGAGTTTATGTATAGGTCTACATTTACACAATCATTGATTATTGTTTACATTACAGTACTCCATCCATTTCTCCCAATAAGTTGTAAAAAGATCCTTTTTAAATCTAAAAATAAAAGTCAGTTCTTCCATATTGTACATTTCCTTCATTTCTACCCAATCTCGCTCTTGCTATCTGTATTTGGGTTCATAACTTTTCTAACTTTCGTTTTATCTAAAACATCAACAATATTCTTTCTGCTAGGTGATTCAAATCTAGTTTTATGTTAAACCCCCCACCCATCAGTTGTATTTGATGCTTCTCTTACTCAGTCAAACTCATTCTGAGATTCTATGTGTTCTGATGTACAGTAAAGTCAGAGTGCCACAGCTCTTGCCTGTCTCTTGGCCTCGCGGAGTTTACGTTTCAGCGCGGTGACGATCCGCTGCACCTCCCAGAGTCTCTCCTCCTTGGACAGATCCTTCACACCGGCCTGTAGATCTCTGTGCAGACGGTTCAAGAGGAACTCCTGCAGAAAGACACGCGGACAGATGTGAAGACCCGTAAGAACAAACATAAAATCTCTAGTGATGCACTGAAATTCATTTTTTACTGAAACACCGAAACCGAAATTAAAGGATTCATTTAGCTGAAATCCAAAACCAAAAATAGTTTATTTAATAATCAATTAATCAAATGTATTTAATAATTAATGCTAAAATAAAAACTAAGTTGTATACAAACATTTAAATTGCACATAAGAATTATCTTTCTACTCCAATTTGTAGTTGAAATATAAACATTTAAACAGAGGCTGTAATAAAAACAGACATTAAATAAGACATCACTAACAGATACATGCCATCGGAGAGGCGCCAGTTAAACATCACAGTTTCTGCCTTCTAAAACTATATAAAATTTGCTGTTTTGGCAGGATACTTTTGGTTTCTGAAATGTAGGTGCATCACTACAAGTCACAAATAAGATCTCTTTAAAATCTCAGTTGTCCTGGAGCAAATAGGGATGTTTTATTTCTCATGTTGTGTTTCCTGTGTCTCTTTCCTCCTGAGAAAAACACATTAGTAATCAAGTTTCAATCAAAAGTTAGAGATCTCAATATGAACTAATAAAAAATTTTTCTAACAAAACCAAATGATCCAATATGGTGATATGCACATTTTAAAGCTCTAAATTCTAACTGTATGAAAACCAACGACTCGTTTGTGTCATTGCTTATTTCTCCAACAGAATTTCAGTGAAAACATCTGAGACAAAGTTGATAACTCTAACAAACATAACTTAAAAAAAAACATTAAGTTTTCAGAGATATGCAAGAGCAACCTCTGAGCAATAACATTCCTTTTTGAAGTCATGTGACAGCAGCTATAGAGTCACACATCAGAGCTGTTTACGCCGTTCCAACTGTTTTTGTTTCCAGTCTCTCCACACTCACACAGTTTGGATTCATCTCCTGTTTTGAATATCACATGCATTTCCTTGTTCTAAGGACACATTTGCCTTTGACACATTAAAACTATTCATTTTATGTAAAGCATAAAACAAAACGTCATCCATGATACAGGTTCCTCTTCCAGACAGAAGATAATCTAATGAAATTAAGTACATTGCTTTAAGTACTAAATGTCTTTATGCATAAAATAAAAAGCACTACAACAAATACCACCATGTTTTTATTATTTCCTTCCGAATTTTTGGGGTGAACTGTGACCCGTTAACAGGTTTTACACGCTTGAAGAGATTTTGAAAATACATTGTACAGAGCAAAATCCTGTGTGTTTCAGTCCTGTGACTCACCTGTCTGCGGATCTCCTCTTTAATGCTCTCCTGGGTCTCAGGTAGGGTTGGCATGGTGGCCATATTGGACCAACGCAGTGGATGGACGACGGGCTTCAGAACCACATCACCGAACATCTCACGGACGTGTGTGAAAAACACATACAGCACACGGTTACTGATCTGGAAACCAGAGAGGGAGCAAAAGATTGATTTTGTGTCATATAGGCATAGGCACAGTCAGGGTGAACCTTAAAAAAATACAGAACCACTGTTTATGGGATATGAATTTATGATGTTATTGCCCAATAACGTTCCACCCCCCCCTCTTCTCCACATCATTTGCAGTCGTCTCTCAAATAAATTGACCCCAAACAAAGACCTCATTAGCAGTATGAGGGCACCTCCATCCTGCATGTGTCCTGTGAGACTCTAAAGTAGGACAACCTTCAGTCTGAGAGCAGAAACACATCCAGAACTCTCTACTGTAAGAGTGAGTGTATATTATGAATTTACTATACTAAACTTCCCATCAGAGAATCTTTACTGTGCAGTGTACATACATCCACTTTTTGCCACATCTGGATATGTCTTGAAAATTTACAAAATGTTACCCTTCTGAGAAGAAAGATTATTGAGTAATATAAGAAACTTGAAATGTTGTTTAAAATCATATTTAAAAATAATAATAATAATAATAATAATAATAATAATAATAAGTCTTGCATATTTTTGGAAAATTCATAAAACTAAAAAAAAATTATTTAAAACCTCAATCAAATCTAATTAGGATAACTGCTCTTCCATAGGCATATATGCAATATTTTGTAGATATTTAACACATTATATATAATTTAGTAAAATATATTTTAACTCTTAACCTTTCCGAGTTACAAACCTTTCCTCCGCGGGTCAAAATTATGCAAAATTATGCTTTTATTTATGCTAAATAAAAATGAAACTAAACATATTCATCTCTTCAATTTCATACAAGGTGATGTAATTTTAATATATTTGTATAAACATAAAAAAAAAAAAAAAAAAAAAAATTATATATATATATATATATATATATATATATATATATATATATATATATATATATATATATATATATACACACAAATTTATTAAAATAAAATATTAACATCAATTAAAATTACAATTTAATTACAATTATTTTGCAAAACCATAAAAAACAAATTTACTGGCAACGTTTCGATCGCATGATCTTCATCAGGCAACCGAATTATAATTTTTTTTTTTTTTAAGGTTTTGCAAGTTGATAGTATACGGGATTCTTTTTGTTTTTTCTGAATTTTGACTTTATTGGTCTTCTCTCCAACGCACCTATCCATGACCTACAGGTGTGCGATGCTAAGTGATCAGTTACAATTATTTAGCTTCACCTTGTATGAAATGAAAGAACAATATATCTAGTTTAATTTTTGATACATTATCAGATGAACATGCCACTACAACTATAGAATGATCTGTATCACATCTAAAACTGAAGATCAGAACATCACCTGTAGATTATAAACTCACCTGTACGGTGGGATTAAGTACAATAGAGATGTTCTGGATGTTCATCTTGGTGTCGATTTCACGGGCGATGACATGGTCCATGTGAGTGATGAGCCAGGCCAGGAGGAGTCTGCTCCCCGTGGGCACCTCCCCCAGGAGCCTCTGAAACTCCTGCAGCTTCTCTGCCTCGCTGGGCCGCCCGCAGGCCTCCTCGAAGCGTGGGGTCAGTTCTTTACCCAGCAGGTTATCGGGCAGCTCTCGCAGGTACTGCTTCAACAGGCTGGCCACTGTGTGTGGATCATACTCCTCCAGACATGGACACTCCTCGCGGTCGTACGCTGCTTTTAGCTCGTCAACCTTAGACTTCATACCTACAGAAACAACACGAGAGTGAAGACAACAGTCAAAAGCAGCAAGGCACATTTGATTTTGACTTTTTATGTCTTTGAAAAGAGCAGACAAAAGAAAAGCTGCTGAGGCACATGTGTTCACTGTCCGCTCAGATATTCCTAACAGTGCCGGTGCACCTTCGCATGTGACTTATATCACATTCGCTTCGTTTCAGCAGTCTAGTGTTGCATTAAACATCATAAATGTAAAGTGGACTAATTATTACAAGTGGACCAAAAAGAGATTCAAGCCCACTTTTGAGCTAGTGATGATAGAAGTTAAAATTATCATCTGTAATAATTGACTTAAAGTTGAAAACAACCCAGAATATTCCTTTAAATAAATGTATATATAATAATAAATCTTATAAATAAATATTATTATAAATATTATATAAATAATAAATATTAATGCATTATGGTGGTTTAGATCGTACCTATCAGACTGTGACCATTTTGTCTATTTAAACGGGGAAAAATCTAAGATAACATCTGTAAATTAAGGAGTGCCTGCAAGGATCTGTGTTAGGCCCCCTGTTGTTTTCAATATATATGTTGCCACTTGGTAATTTTATAAGAAAACATGGAATTAGTTTCCACTGTTAAGCCGATGATACTCAGTTATATATTTCAACACGACTTTAAAACGAAGTAGAACAGAGTCATACCAGAGACACGATAGATGCCTTCACATTTCATGCCGTAGCTCTCGATGTAGTCCACACACTCTCTGAAGATTGCCGGGAGCTGTATCCCATCATACAGCGCCGTTCTCCTCACCGCTTCCGCTAAAGGCGCTCCGAAGATTGGCCGGAATGTCGTCGTCGTCTCCGTGATGACGGGTTCAGGCTCGGTGCTTGGCTTTTTCTTCTTTTTCTTCTCTTTCCACTGTTTCACGACGTCCGCTGCCGTGAGGTCTTTGGACTTCTTGTCCTTGGCCTTCTCCTCTTTAGGTCCCTTCTCCTTCACTTTGAAATCCTTTTCTTTCTTCTTGGAGAAACTGGGCTTCTTGAAGACGTGGATGCCCTTGGAGCGCTTCATCTTAGACGGGCTCTCGGCCTCATCGGCAGAGCTGTCCTCCTGGAAAGCAGCGTATCCCTCGGCTACGGGGAGAGGAGATAAAAAAGAAGAGATAAAGAGACTAAATGAGGAGAAGAGAAGAGAAGAGAAGAGAAGAGAAGAGAAGAGAAGAGAAGAGAAGAGAAGAGAAGAGAAGAGAAGAGAAGAGAAGAGAAGAGAAGAGAAGAGAAGAGAAGAGAAGACACATCTTTCTACCTGATGCTAAACAGAATATGTCCTATTAACCGCTGTGCAAAATTTACTGTCCCACCATCTGTCTCTCTCAAGGTTAGGTGAGACTGAACGAAACAAGACAGAGAGAAAGGCACACAAAACTGCTCTAAGGAGGTCAGCTTACAATTTAGCAATATCCCCCTGTGCCAGTTCTTTTTTTAGTGATCCATTTCCTTGTCCTGACACCGACTTCACCCTGAGCAGAACAGTATTCGGCAGCTAACTAACACAGTTCTGACCCCATCAGACAGTATTTGTGACGCCCCTCCTCAGCCACTATAACACACCTACAGGGTGTGTCCTTAAAGCTCCATCACTTCCTGCTTGTGTGCAATAGGTTGCTGTAGGGGGGGCTAAATATAGAGTCAGAGTGAAAATAAAGAATTCGCTCTGAAGCTGCACAGAAACTGGAACATTTGCACATTGAGGGCAGAAGTCCATACTACAAATTACAGCTGGGTTATTTAACTACAAAAGCCTTTTGATGATATTATATAGATTAGATTATATACCATTCAAAAGGGGTTGGTAAGATTTTTTATGTTTTTAAAAGAAGTTTCGTCTGCTCACCAAGGCTACATTTATTTAATTAAAAATACAGTAAAAAACAGTAATATTGTGAAATATTATTACAATTTTAAATAAGTGTTTTCTATTTGAATATATTTTAAAATGTAATTTATTCCTGTGATCAAAGCTGAATTTTCAGCATCATTACTCCAGTCTACAGTGTCACATGATCCTTCAGAAATCATTCTAATATGCTGATTTGCTGCTCAAGAAACATTTCTGATTATTATTTTAAATGTTGAAAACAGTTGTGCTGCTTAATAATTTAATTGATGATTTAATTCCTTTTTTTAATCAGGATTTTCTCTTTGATAAATAAAAAAGACAGTCTTTATTTAAATATTCTCTTTTCTGTAATTTTTGATCTATTTAATGCATCCCTGCTAAATAAAAATATTAATTATTTAAAAAAAAAAAAAAAACATAAATTCAACCAAAAATGTATTGCTAAAAATTATCCAGGCATTTTTCCCACGAACAAATGAGCACATGCAAGAAATATATTTCCGCATTTTCATTTATATTAATATTTATGCACATATAGTTTTAAAAAAAAAGGAGTGTGCTAATTATTAAAATTTGTGCTAATTAACAGTAACATTTGTGATTGTGATGACGCAAATGAATAACTCAATCATAATACTGATTTGATTGACTGACACGACAGTTTGAACTGATTCACGGAAACAAAACATAAGTATCTAACAGCATGTTTGCTACTAAAATTCAAAATCATAGATGAAAGACAAGAAATGATTGTGACACAATCTAAAAGCAAAGATCTACAGAGGCTCTAAAAGGCATTCAGACACTTAAAATGTCTGAATATGATTGCATTAAATAATAAAATATTAAAATCAAGTGAATAAATCAAGAATAAATGTGACCCTGGACCACAAAGCCAGTCATAAGGGTCAATTTTTTTAAATTGAGACTTATACATTATCTGAAAGCTGAATAAATAAGCTTTCCATTGATGTATGGTTTGTTAGGACAATATTTGGCCGAGATACAACTATTTGAAAATCTAGAAACTGAGGGTGCAAAAAAAAATCAAAATATTGAGAAAATCGCCTTTGAAGTTGTCCAAATGAAGTCCTTAGCAATGCATATCCGCTCACAAAAATAAATTTTTGATATATTTACAAAATATTTTCATGGAACATGATCTTTACTTAATATCCTAATGATTTTTGGCATAAAAGAAAAATCAATAATTTTGACCCATCAGTATATTGTTGGTTATTGCTACAAATATATAACCGTGCGACTTATGACTGGTTTTATGGTCCAGGGTCACAAATGCTGTAATATTCAAACCAAATAAAGATCTTTTTGTTAAATGTTTTGTATGAAAAATGTGCCTGTGCTTTCTCTATTCCCTTTCTTTTATGCAATAACATTCAAGTCTATATTTAGATGTGGGCATCAGTATAAGTCATTGTTGAGTGTAAATACAGTGTGTGTATGTTTATCTTACTGCGTTTCTCCTTCTTCTTAAACTTGTTCTTCTTCTTGTTGTGCTCCTTCTCGTCATCAGACACCGCGTCAGGCGGCTCATGGTGGTGTCCGTCGTGAGGGGGTGAAGGGTCGCCTGTACGGTACAGACCTGGGAACTTAGTGGGACTGATCTCTTCGGAGCTCGGGGTACGAGCCACGCCCCCAGGATGCTCCGCCCTCCTCTGTTCCGCAGGGCTGCTACTGGGTGGCAGGAAGCACTCCGTCATCTCTGCGCTGCCCTATTGGCTCCTCGCAGCACGATGCCCTGGGATTGGCTGTTCGCTCTGGTGACGCATCACCTCTCCATGTCACCTGAAAAAGGGGAAAAACAGACAAGTTATTTCAGATTCTCTTACTTTAAATACAATTTCAAGATTGCATTTTCAAATGACACTCTTTCTGATGAATCTGAAATGTAAGAACTGCGCAAAAAAATCTACACTCTGTTTGTTGAAACACATTTTGAGCACATGAACCCTTCAGTCTGTTTTGTAAACAGCAGTTTTCTTACATCAGATGAACAGATAACCTTCAAATACATGATCAGGACATCTCTAAAAACCCATTCTGTAAACTGTGTGACTATATGTGTGACTAAATGTTCAAATCTGCTAGCATACCGGTAAGTTTTTAACACAGATACCACTGCCCTCTAGCGGCCATAATGCTCTTTGCAGCTTTATTGCTATAAAATGATTTATGAATTCTGTCACTAAAATAAAAAGGGGTTTAGGGGTCAAAAAGTGCAAACTTCAAACCACAAAAAACCTTCTTCTTTATATCAAAAAATATCAATAATCTGCTTGATCATTTATTGAATTATTGAACAATTATTATTATTAAAGACCCAACAACAGCACAAAAACAGAAATGAGACAAGGCTTTAAATAAACTCTCTCGGTCTCATATTGCAAACACTAAAATATAGTACCAACTAGTAGCACTTTGAGCTAGAATCGTTCATGAAAAGTCATCTTATCTTATTTGATTAAAGGGATAATTCACCCAAAAATGAAAATTCTATCATCATTTACTCACCCTCAAATTGTTCAAAATCTGTATAATTTTCTTTGTTCTGTTGAACACAAAGGAAGATATTTTGAAGAATGTGTTAAACTGAACCGTTATGGGGCACCATTGACTTCCATAGTAGTTTTTTTCCTACTATGGAAGTCAATGGTGCCCCAAAGTGGCCTGGTTAAAAACATTCTTCAAAATATCTTCCTTTGTGTTCAACAGAACAAAGAAATGTATACAGATTTGGAACAACTTGAGGGTGAGTAAATGATGATAGAAATTTCATTATTGGGTGAACTATCCCTTTAAGTAAAATAATTAACTGTATAACCATATTTTGTAGGCCCACAGCCAAAGCAGCCCATTTTCCCATAAATATAAACATAAGCTCAAACACAGAGAGACATATTTAATAAAGAAAACATAATCTACAAGTTTAGATCTCACTGAAACAAAAAATGGGAGCTTTGCCAGTTGAAAAGTACAGTCATATCAGAAGCGGAGCAAGTTATTACATATCAATATGAAAAAATTACAAAGACAAAAGTTTTTTTTTCTTTTGGAAAACATGCATTTATGAATTAATCTCAATAAGACCAGAAACGTGCATTCAGAAAGTAAATAGGGTCACTTTTGAGTTTATGTCGACTTTAAAAGTGTTCAGATCACTTACAAAAGTCTCTAAATCATGATAAAATACATTAATATTCATGTGTTGGTACTAGTTGACAAATAACAGACAAAATGTTTTTTGTATAAAATCTGCATAAGGGAAAGTTTTTGTTGTTGTTGTTCATTTAAACAATCCTGTAGTGTGACAAATGAGAAAAAATATTAAGATAATTAAAAACAATTAAAAAGTGAATGTAAAATGATCATACATATACAATAAGTATACAAAATAACCAATATTTTACAATAAATAATCTTTTAGATTGGTATATATATATATATATATATATATATATATATATATATATATATATATATATATATATATATATATATATATATATATATATATAGTCCCACTTTATATTAAGTGGCCTTAACTACTATGTACTTAAATAAAAAAATAAGTACAATATACTTATTGGGTTCATATTGAATTGCAAAACACTTTTGCTGCTATTGAAGTGGGATACTGGTAAGGTTAGGGAAAGTGGTATGGTTTAAGGGTAGGGGTAAGGTGTAAGGGATGGGTCAACAGTGTAATTATAAATGTAATTACAGAAATTAATTACATATGTAATTACATGCAGGTGTTTTTCAAATATAAGTACAATGTAAAAACATGAATGTACACAATAAGTGCATTGTATCAAATTATTAATTTACATGTAAGTACATAGTAGTTAAGACCACTTAATATATATACAGTGGGACCATATATATACACACACACACATACATACATACATACATACATATACATATTTATATACACACACACATATATATATATATATATATATATATATATATATATATATATATATATATGAGTGTATTTATTTTATCTGCGGGCCCTGCCCCTGCCACATCCAAAAAGCACCGTAAGAAAGAAATCATATTACATTCAAAAGGGCTACAGGGATTTAACTTACACAACCATAGTGATTTAAAGGCATTCCGACAGATTATGAATTAAAGATTTTCTCCACTGAAGAGCAGAATAAACCTCTCCTGACAGCAGCTGTTTCGTTGAATGGAACAGAAGCCAGACCATATGACATCTTAACAACAATTAATGAACCGCACTTAAAATATGCTTTTCAACCAAGAAAACGTATAATAACAACAATGATAATAACTAAATATTCAATAGTACATAAGGGAGATTCATAGCTTAGCATGTTTGCTAACGAACCCCGGATTTTATGTACAAATTCAACATTTAAAATGATCAAAAGACAAATACACTGCATAATAGAGAAAATAAGCAATAATACTAATAAAATATTAGAGAATAAGCATAAATATATTGAGAAAAATAATCCGTGTACAAACCTGCTATGATCAATGTAACAGCTGCACTTCCTGTAGCTTGTTTACGTCCCATCTGACACGCGCGCATGCGCAGTTGAAGCCTTCTTGAATTATGGGAGTTCTAGTTTGAGTTCTCTCAAATTTTTTTTGTTTTAATCTGATATATAGATACATTTGAAGACATTATTTATCAGGATATTCATTTATATTACAAAATAAAAAAAGAAGATGTAAGGATTTTGTTCTACATTTTCTTCCATACATTATTTTCAGTGTTTTCTATGAGGCCAGCAGATGAAGCTGTTGAGCAACAGACCAGCAGTGCAGCGTTACAGCTCAATGAATGTTAGGTGAGTTCATTCATGTTTATGATGGGGGAAAAACCGTTCCCTAGTAACAGAAAACAGACCTTCTTAGTTGTTCTTCCTCTTGTTAGGTCATTTAAGGGATTGCCATGAAATAACATTCATGATTCAGGCATTATCATTTTGTTTATGGGTGTGAGAATCATTATCTGAGATGCCAGATAAGAGTTTGGACATATTTTATGACATCCATCATAAAACTTCAGCAGAACATGCTTAACTGATAAATACAGCTGTATGAGTCAGTGCTTACAGTAAGTGAAAACAGGTACCAGACTTATTTCATATAACTGAGACACTAATAGTTTATTATTATTTTTTTTAATTAGTTTTTATTTTTTATATTTTCCATTTTAGTTATTTTGTTGTGTGTTTTTGTCATTATTGTAAGTTACTGTTTTTGTATATAGTTTTTAATTAGTATTTATTTATTTCCGTTTTAGTTATTTTAGTACATCAAGATAAACTAAATGAAAATGCAAAATGTTGTCTATGCAACTATAACTTTCTTTAGCTAACTAATAATAATAATACCTTTATTTTATATAGTTCCTTTAAAAGTTGCTTTCTCAAAGCGCTTTACAAGAAAACATAACAGAGAAAACAACACACTTTAAATACAAAAAATATACATCAAAGAAATAGAAAAAATAAAATGATTAATCAAGTAAAAGCAATCCAAAAATAGAACTAACTTTCGATTCAAGTATTTAATTGTTGATTGTTTTTTTGCCTGAAATCATCTTACTTGACCTTTAAACCTCCTTCCATCTTGATAAAACCACATGATAATAAAACTCTTTCAGAGAATCTGTGTGTTTCTTCACTGCATTTGGCCAAACATGACAGCTCTGGTGGGAGACGAGGACTGTGTGTATTATAACAAATACCTGGAAATATATGAACGTTATTGTTTCAATTTTAAAACTTTTTGTTTCTTTCTTCATTGGATTTATTTGATGCCACAGCCAGAGCATTACGTCCGCAGACTGCCAATGCTGTTTAAATTGGTTTCTGTTCTAAAACCACAGAAACACACACACAGAGAAACACACACACCACACACACACACACACACACACATGCTGGGTTTTCATGTTTTATGTGGATATTCCATATATTCTGTCCCCCTAAACTAACCCTACCCATCACAGAAAACTTTCTGCTATTTTAGATTTTCAAAAAAGATCATTCTCTATGATTTATAAGCTTGTTTCCTCATGGGGACCAAAACATTTCCCCACCAGCTTACTGGTATTACTATGGGGGGTAACGCATTACAAGTAATGCAAGTTACGTAATCAGACTACTGTTTCCAAGTAACTAGTAAAGTAATGCATTACCTTTAAATTTACAACAAAATATCTAAGTTACTTTTTCAAATAGGTAACGCAAGTTACTTTTTTATCCCATGTATTGACTGACAGCTCTCCTGTCCCCATATTGAGAGAAATAAAGCACAGAGGTGTTGTGTGCGCTGTGTGAACATGATGGGTATTGCAGTTTGACACTAAATGTGAGCATTCATTTACTCATCTCACTTGCACAAAAACATTCAGTATTCCTCAAAATGAATAAAAACAGTGAAATGCAAACTCAGAAAATTACACAAACCTGCACTAATTAAATATGTTAAATAACACAAATATACTTTATGTATTTAATCTCACTTTATTAACCAATGTCTTTGCTGCTGACCTTCAATGACCTAATTCAACCATACTAATAAGCAAAAATGACTTTAGACAGACATCGCAGTTGTGTTTCATTTGTTGTTTATATTGTTGAAGAGTCATGAACTTTGCATTTGAACTTTGCATTTGCATTTCCTTCAGCCTAAGGCTTATTCATTTCACTTTTGGTGTGACAGGACCTTATTTGCCAAAAATAGAATAACTTTCTATAACTTTCTAAAAACAAACAAGCAAGCCCAGCCAGATGAGAATAAGTAACGCAAAAGTCATCTAAGGCATTACTTTTCATAAAAGTAACTAACGCAATTAGTTACTTTTTTTTAGGGAGTAATGCAATATTATAATGCATTACTTGTAAAAGTTACTTTCCCCAACAGTACTTCTGGGGACATTTGGTCACCATAACATAGAGAATACCAGGATCACACACACATTTGTTTTTTCTATCATAGTGAGGACATTCCATTGACTTCTGTTGTTTTCATACAGAGCGTCGTGCACTTTTTTTGAGGGGGAACCATTGGTGGTCCTGGACATCTCCAAAGGCAAATACACACACAAAAAAAAAAAAAAGAAAAGAAAAGAAAAAAAAAAATGGCAAAAGTGAAACTTGACAGCCAGTTGTCAGCATACATTTTTTGTATGGATTAGAGCAGCTTTGAGATTTTGATAAATTCTTTCATGTTTGACAGGAAAGGTTGCATGAGTTTGGAGCGACATGAGGGTGGATAGATGATGACAGAATCTTCTAATTGGACTTATGCATGGATTTCAGATTTGAGCCAACACAGTAAGGATATTTATAACGTTACAAAATCCATCCTTCAGACTCTCTGTGGTCATTAAAAATCCCAGGATGTCCTTTGAAAAGAGTAGGGATGTAACCCCGGCATCCTGGCCAAATTTGCCCATTGGACTCTGTCCATCATGTCCTCCTAATCATCCCCATATACTGATTGGCTTCATCACTCTGTCTTCTCTCCACCAATAAGCTGGTGTGTGGTGGGCGTTCTTGCACAGTATGGCTCCCGTCGCATCATCAAGGTGGATTCTGCACATTGGTGGTAATTAAGGAGATTCCCCCTTCCATATGTACACTAGCAGCAAATTGGCATATTAGAATGATTTCTGAAATATCATGTGACACTGAAGACTGGAGTAATGATGCTGAAAATTCAGCTTTGATCACAGAAATAAATTACTTTGTAAAATATATTCAAATAGAAAACAGTTATTTTAAATTGTAATAATATTTCACAATATTACAGTTTTTACTGTATTTTTAATTAAATAAATGCAGCCTTGGTAAGCAGACGAAACTTCTTTTAAAAACGTTAAAAATCTTACTGATCCCAAACTTTTGAACATTAGTGTAAAGCGCTTTGAGTACCCTGAAAAGCGCTATATAACTGTAACGGATTATTATAAAATATTTTATTTTAAATAAATTATGTTCTTTTGTCACGGTTTCCACAAAAATATGAAGCAGTACAACTGTTTTCAACACTGATAACAATAAGAAATGTTTCTTGAGCAATAAATCAGCATATTAAAATGATTTCTGAAGGATCATGTGACACTGAAGACTGGAGTAATGATGCTGAAAATTCAGCTTTGATCACAGGAACAAATTACATTTTAAAAAATATTCAAACAAATAGAATACTGTTTTTGTTATTGTATTTTTGTTCAAATGCGTTTGTGCATTTTAGACTTTCATTAGAACATTATATAGTGTGTTTAGTAATCCGTTTTCCAGGTTTTACTATCCTTATGGGGACACTTGACTCACAAATAGATAAAATCTAAATCCTTTTTTCCTTTTCTTTTTTACTCTGAATTCCTCTTTTGTGCATCCAGGCATTGGGAACAGTGAGGTAATTGGTTTTCTTGACCTTTTTTTTTTTTGTGGTAGATTCTATCAGAACCATTTTTGTAAAGAATTGTGCCGGTGTGAGACTTTAACTGCTTAACCTGCAGACGTTCCACCTTTACCACTCACACACACTCCCGTAGTCAATAACATCAAATATCCTAATACCATTCGGTTAAAAAAAAAAAAAAAAAAGCAAAAGCAAAGTCTCACTGTCTGTTTGCCATAGTCAATATGACCTTTGCCCTTGAATGTGAGCGGTTTGCTGAAAGAGCTCCCGGCATGGTCCCCTCGGGCTTGTTTGCAGGCATGTCTGGGAGGCATAAAGAATTCTGTTATTTTAGTTTTTATTTTAATTTTTAAATAATATTTTATATTAGCTTTTATTTTCATAATTTCAGTTTAATGTTTAGTCTTTTTTTTTTTTTTTTTTTTTTTTTAAATATTGCTGTTTAGGTTAAATTTAGTTTCATTTCATTAAATAGGCTGACAATAAACATCATGGGATAACATTTACCAAAGACTTGTAAATGCATTTCTGTAAATTAATTTTTCTTTGTCACAGATCCTGTAGATAGAGCTCCAGCTGTATTAATTATTAATTTCTGTATGAATAAACTATATGAATATACATATTCAGCTGTTCAACAGTTTAGTTGCTAATGTGTTGCTAAATGTGGTTGAAAGTTAGGCTGTTGATTTAGATATAGAATTTGCACAATAAAAGTATGCTGATTTTGTCAAGCCAACATAAATAACCGCTAAAACATGTCTGGAGTTTGTAGATGAGTTATGTAACCCTTTCTTCTTTTTTCTGATGAGTATGTGCAGTTCCCAATATTTTCCTTATCCTTTGTGATAACAGCTGGGACAAATAAAGGATAAGCATGCACTGATTGCACAGTTGAGACTTATTTAGTTTAAGGTTTCGCTTTATCTGTGTGCCAAGCCTCAAGTTAAGAATAATGGATTCTAGGAATGCACAGGTCTATGCACAATACACGTTATATTATTGCAGATTTCAAGTAGACTGCGAGTCTACACAAACCTCATGCAATAAAAGTGAAATCTCTTGCAATGCAATGCAATGGAAATGCAACAAGATCAAGAGCATAGAGGTTTTCTCCCAAAAGAGCTCTCACAAGTCTCCTCTACAGCCATGGCCAAAAGTATTGGCAGTGACATAAATGTTGTGTTTTGCAAAGTTTAACTCTAGATTAGTGTGCAGACTGATCAGATGCATTTTAAATAATTGCAAAAAACTTCAGTGGCCAAAAAAATGAACTTTATCTCAAATTTTACTTTTTTTTGGCCCTGGAACAAAATGACCAGCTAACATCATTTCACTAATCCTATCATCAGTGCATGGGAAAGTGTGAACGAGTCAGGTGAAGTCACTCTATCATCCTGACTGGATTATAAGAGCAGAGAATAAAAATGCTATAAAAGGAGGGAAGAAATGATTCCAATTATTGTATTCTTGTGTTAGCAATGGTTACCTCCAAAGAAAGAGCTATTGTGTGGTAAGCGAGGCCGAGAGCTGTGGGAACGGAGCGAGGCCCGTGGCGCGATTGCTAATGAGTGTCACCTGCATGACACACCGGCCTCGAGTCTCACAGAGGAGCTCCAGAAGGATAAAAGGAGGAGTGACGACAATGAAGGATGTGAGAGGACCATCTCCTCCTGAGGAGTCAACTACGAAATCGTGTCACCACCAGTGCAGAGCTTGCTCAGTATTGACAGCTGGTGGGAGTCAGTGCATCTGCACGCACAGAGAAACCAAGACTTTTGGACAATGACCTGGTGTCAAGAAGGGCAGCAAAGAAGCCACTTCTCTCCAAGAAAAAATATCAAGGACAGACTGATATTCTGCAGAGAGTACAAGGATTGGACAAAAGACGACTGGTGCAAAGGTATTTTCTCTGATGAAACCTTCTTTCTACTGTTTGGGACATATGGAAAGTCGACTGTCCGAAGAAGAAAAGGTGAACGTTACAATGAGGCCAGCAGTGAAGCATCATGAGACCATCCATGTGTGGGGTTGCTTTTCAATGCCATGAATACAAGAGCGACTTCTCCCAACAACCCAGCCCAGGAGCAATTTGGTGATGATCCGTGCATTTTCAACATGACGGAGCACCATGTCCCAAGATAAGAGTGATAATGAGATCATTGCATTGAAATTTTGGATCTGTGACCAGGCAACTCCCCAGATCTTAATCCCATAGAGAACCTGTGGTCACAATCCTCAAAAGGCGATTGGACAAGCAGAAGCCCACAAATTGTGATCAACTACGAACACTAAAAAGGCAAGAATGGATCGGCATCAGTCAGGATCAGGCTGATATCCAGCATGCCACAGCGAATTGCAGAGGTTCAACACTGTAAATATTGACTCTGTGAATGTTTTTGCCAATAAAAACCTTTAGAATTTATGAAATGCTTTTCATTGTTTTCCAGTGTACCATAAAATCTACAAATACTGAAGCAGCAAATTTTGAGAAACACAACATTTATGTCACTGCCAATACTTTCGGCCACAGCTGTGTTTTAGAAAAAATCTCAACAATGTCTCAGACTGTGTTGATTTGCCAAGATACCAGCACCTTATTCAAAAGTCAAAGATCTCAATAAGAACTCAACTATTTCTCAAATAATCTATCCGCATTAACTTTTATAGCTCTTTACTTTTGCTGTACAGGTATGTCAGTACTCATTTCGATCTATTTTTATCCCTTCAAAGACATTTTCAAAGAAATGTAAGACAAAGTTGCTACTCAAAACAAAACTACTCAAGTCTCTTGAGCTGTGAAAGAGAATAAAATGAGCAATAAAATCTTCCACACTGTTAAGAAAAATTCTAAATAGAATCTTAAAGGGTTCAGTCAGGTGCTTCATATATAGAATCTTTTATTGGTTCCCATCATGAGATCATTTTATGGATTTAGTTTTAATTAATTTTGTTGAAATTAATTTTAACTTCAAATTCAAACATTATATATCACTAGAAAAAATGGAAATAACCCATTAAACATGATACTATCCAATCATTTAAGACTCCATAGAAACTTTTTTTGAGTGCATGTTTCCAACTAATTTACATTTCATTTAGACAATGATGTCATCCTCTCCTGTTAATTTATTTTGATGAGATCATCATCTCCTCACTGATAAACAGAAGGCAGTTTCTTACATGTATGAATTGACCTGTCAGTCAAAGCCCTCTGAACATTATTGAATCATAGGCTCATTATCTGGAGTTTATCTGGAGTTTCAACTTTGTCCTAGAACAGAGAACAGCAGAAACACAACTGTGCAGAGGACGGCAGCACACTGACATACTGTGTATTTCTCTCTGGATTTTAGTCATTTTCTTCTGTTTGCTTGTATATCTGTTAGGGGATTCTGGTGCCTGGAACATGGCACTTCTCTCAGACAAGGTGAAGTATTGCATTCCCTTTGCTTTTACTGTGATTTTCATAGTTTGTGTCATATTGGAATGGGGTCGTTCTCAGGTAACAGTGCCAATATGCTTGATTTTTTAAAATAATTTCATTTGAAAAGGTTGCTGTTGAGCCATCCCACCTCAGGCCCAAAGTACCAGGGCTGTAGGGCTGTGACCGCCATAGACACTGCTGGACCACCATAACTGTGTGCGTCTTCCAAAATATCGAACGCTTAAAATTCATATATTTTAGAGTATATATATATATATATATATATATATATATATATATATATATATATATATATATATATATATATATATATATATATATATATGTGTGTGTGTGTGTGTGTGTGTTAATATATGTTGATTAAGATGTCTTTGAAAGAATTCTTTTATGCTTATTTTATGCTGTAAAAAATACAGAAAAATGTAATTTATTCCTGTGATCAAAGCTGAATTTCCAGCATCATTACTCCAGTCTTCAGTGTCACATGATCCTTCAGAAATCATTCTAATATAACATTTTGTTTTTATTTTTGATCAAATAAATGCAGCTTTGGTGAGCACAAGTGACTTCTTTCAAAAACATTACAAACATTAAAAATTATTCCAAGCTTTTGACAAGTTGTATATATACAATATACAGTAGGATATATGATATATATGAATAGGGACATGTAAAATGTTTGATGATCCAATGAAAAACATTTAAAATATATTTCTTTTATATATATATATATATAAAAAAAACAAAAAAAACAACAACATTTTTTTCATTACACTCTAAACAGAGTTCAGATTGTCACATAAAATTAGTAGTAAGTTATGGGGTCACATGGCACTGTTTTTTGAGAATGACCCAATTAATGTAGTTAAACCAGATGATCTGAAGATGAACAACCACGAGAAAAATGTTTGTCTTGGAAGAATTTGATTTAAAAAAAAATGTTTGAGTTCATATTGAGATTTCTGGCAGATCTTGGCAAATCTGAGACATTATTGATATCTCTTATGAAACTCTAGTTGAGATATGTGTGAGATTATAGGGCTCTTTCACTTATAGATCTGAGAAGACTAGAGCAAATTTGCTCTCCATTTGTATCTCATCAATCGAGAAAAAGCGCAATCTGCTATTTTGAGGTTTTATTGAACCAGTGTATTTGCTGTGCTTGAAACCTTGTGGAAATGACAGTACAAACCCGATGATAATTATCTTTTCCTAATTAGTCTAGTTAGCTCGGCGAGCACATAAACAAGAGTAAAACCCAAGGCTCCTCTCAGAGTTTTTCCATTAACAACAGATGAGGCAGAGAAAGTTCAACAGATCTACGCAATTAGACTAAAACATCGTAATTACCCACTCATCCATGAGAGATGTTTGTTGTGTCAGTGGATTACTTTTCCATCTATAATCTTGATTTAGTACAGCAATCAGTTTATATAAAACCTCCCAAATGGAATTGGAGTTTACAGATTGCTCTTTTGTTGTGTAATATGATGTGTGTCTGTGTGCACGTTTAGGTTTCTTCGATTTGTTTGATGACAAAACTCAATTACACCCATCTGGCTTTGCTCTCATTTGAGGAGTCTCACTTCACAAATATCCTTGCCGTGTCCTCGAAACCACCAGCTATGAAATTGTCTCCTGCTCTTTAGAGGTTTACTCAAGCATGTCGTGGTTTTGTTACTCTTCTGTGCTATTAGGACAAGCCACATAAAACTTTGCTCAGATCAGATAAGCTTATCTTCACTGCAAAACCACATGATCACCGAGTGATGTAGGTCGCAGGCTGCTGAAGAATCCTGTCAATGAAACACAAATAAACTGAGGTTTGAGAGGACATGCCTGTCTGGGATGAAAAACTAAGCTGAGGTTTAAATGATCCCAAGGGTTTGTGGTATTCATTGGAGAAATTGATCTGTTTTTGTATTAGATACCCAATGCCACATTCTCATTCTTAGCACTCGGTATCACAGTTTTCAATTTGGCTTTGTCATACCAAATGAAACCTTTCCTTTAGGAATCTGTCAATAAGCCACAGCCGACCATGTAAGGACAAAGAAACATTTAATCAATCTTTTATCAATGCTGGACAGTAACAAGGTAGTTCGACTTCATTACTGTACATAAAAGTATTGTTCATTTTTCATGTACTTTATCAGAGTATTTTTATTTTGGGAAACTTTTCCTTTTACTTCACTACATTCCAAAGCATAATATCATACTTTTTACTCCACTACATACCAATAAAAACACATTGTTCCTCATTATCTTGAACTGAAGATATCGCCACCCCCTCTGAGATGCAAGAGCGATGTCCGATTCATGAACGAGTTGATTCTTTCCAATTATTCTGTTGAATTGGTCGACAAATAACACTGCAAATATGCTCTAATCTTTCTTATTAATGCTGACTTCTGACTAGTCTGACTAGTGCTGGCTAGAATAAATACATGTGCATCTCAATAAATTAGAATGTCGAGGAAAAGTTGATTTATTTCAGTAATTCAACTCAAATTGTGGAACTCGTGTATTAAATAAATTCAATGCACACAGACTGAAGTACTTTAAGTCTTTGGTTCTTTTAATTGTGATGATTTTGGCTCACATTTAACAAAAACCCACCAATTCACTATCTCAATAAATTAGAATACTTCATAAGATCAATAAAAAAAGGACATTTTAAATAGAAATGTCAGGCTTCTGAAAAGTATGTTAATTTTTATGCACTCAATACTTGGGCCTCCTTTTTCATGAATTACTGCATCAGTGTGGCGTGGCATGGAGGCGATCAGCCTGTGGCACTGCTCAGGTGTAATGAAGCCCAGGTTGCTTTGATAGCAGCCTTCAGGTCATCTGCATTGTTGGGTCTGGTGTCTCTCATCTTCCTCTTGACAATACCCCATAGATTCTCTATGAGGTTCAGGCCAGGCGAATTTGCTGGCCAATCAAGCACAGTAACACCATGGTCATTGAACCAGCTTTTGTTACCTTTGGCAGTGTGGGCAGGTGCCAAGTCCTGCTGGAAAATGAAATCAGCATCTCCATAAAGCTTGCCAGCAGAAGGAAGCATGAAGTGCTCTAAAATTTCCTGGTAGATGGCTGCGTTGACTGTGGACTTCAGAAAACACAGTGGACCAACACCAACAGATGACATGGCAGCCCAAATCATCACTGACTGTGGAAACTTCACACTGGACTTCAAGCAACATGGTTTCTGTGCCTCTCCACTCTTCCTCCAGACTCTGGGATCTTGATTTCTAAATGAAATGCAAAATTTACTTTCATCTGAAAAAAGGACTTTGAACCACTGAGCAACAGTCCAGTTCTTTTTCTTCTTAGCTCAGGTGAGACTCTTCTGACGTTATGTTCTGGCTTGGTACGTGGAATGTGACAGTTGTAGCCCATTTCCTGAAGACGTCTGTGTGTGGTGGCTCTTGATGCACTGACTCCAGCTTCAGTCTTTTTGAAGCTCTCCTAAGTTCTTAAATCAGCTTCGCCTGACAATCTTCTCAAGCCTGCGGCCTTCCTTTCACTTGTACACCTTTTCCTACCACACTTTTTAGAGTGTGCAAGCTGTAATCATCAAATTGAAAACAAAAAAGTCTGGAAATATTTTACTTTATGTCTAATAAATCTAGAATATATTTAAGTTTTAATTTTTGAATTAAATTACAGAAGAAAAAAAAAAACCTTTTCATGATATTCTAATTTATTGAGATGCACCTGTATATGGTTCATCAATCAGTACTTTTTTTACTTTTAATTCTACCCTTGTTATTAGCGACACCGGTGGTCATTAAGTGAACTGCAGCCAGCAACTTATTGCTCTTGCTCGAAGCTGTGCACACGAGTAGGTTACAAGAGAATGAACGCGATGGCCAAGTTATTTTCTGTTCTTTGCTTTGAAGTAAAAAGAAGTTGGACATACCAGGCAGTGATATACTGTTAACGAACATCCAGACATCGTCCACGCTGCTGAGAGAGACGTTTAGATGAATATGTAACCTATGTGCACTTTCTTCTCTCAATAACAAAATAACAAAAATGACAGCGGTGAGAAAGCAGCAGTTAATCTGATCATAGCGATGTGGATATGTGTGCACCAGCTCTGCAATTCACCGGCATCTTGTCGACAGATGAGGTAATTAAAACTGCACTGATAATTTGATTATAGGGTATATTTGAGACGATAGACTATATAGATATATCTGGCTATGTGAGACTATAGTTTGAATTCATCGCTTTTCTTTGCATGACACATTGACATTACGGTGCAGAATGGTTCTTTCGGCATTATATGAACATTGTGTAAGCACTCATTTAACGTATTATTGAACAGAATAGAGGCTATCGGTTGCGTGTGTAAACGTCACATCCTTTCGAATTTCCCGGCAAAAACGACCTGAGAACTTCACATAAAAATCAGTCTACAGGCTTTCATATATAGACAACCTAGGAAGTCGGGGAAGGTATCACTTTTTAAGTTTCGTTACAAGCTGTTCACAAATATTGGCACTAAAAAAGCGATTAATACATGATTTTTTTTTTAATTTTTAAATTTTTTTATACATATAAGTACATTAAGTACTTTTGTACTTTTACTCAAGTAAAACTGAAAATGAGTAGGCCTACTGTTGTGGGAAAAAATCAACCCGACTCTACTGTATAAAAGACAAACACATCCAATTATTTTTAAAGGTTTTATTTCTTGCAAGAAAGGTCAGACAGGTCATACAGAAACACAAGTAGCTGCAGAGTGTAAGACAAAGAACGAAAGCTTCCCCTCACTTTTATATCTCTAACCTCCAAGGCCGAAGCCTCTGTCCTTTTACCATATTAGGAACATCTCTTAGTGGCTGTAACTTTCCACACATTGTTAGCACAGACATGTTTTTAACATACATCTTGCATGTCCCGGCCTTTCTATTTCTAACATCTATGTTAACACTATGTTAAACATTACCACTTAAGCCAACATCATACCATGTTCCATAAGCATCATATTTCACAAGAATAAAGGTAAAAATCATATGAAAAATTAAATTCCACAACACCTACTTATACTTTTGCTGGAGTAATATTTTAATAGGGTATCTGTGCTTTTACTTACTTGATTTGTGTACTTAGTCCACTACTGTCTTTTATAGCTTAGGAAAGTTTTTGCTTATATTTCAATTAACATTTCAATTAATTCGCTAACAGTGATTGTAAATTAAATTATTACATTGTTAGCTGTGTGATTATATATGTGCATTTCTAAAATTACATAATTTGGACAGTCAACTCTGATAACAGATCACTCTAAATTATAATGTTGACATGCATTTTCTGTAAAGCTGCTTTGAAACAATATGTATTGTGAAAAGCACTATACAAATAAATGTGAATTGATTTGAATTTCAAAAAAGCATCAACTTTGTCTCAGATGGTTTTTGTTTGTTTGTTTTTAAAGTCATAAGGACATTGTTGAATCTCTTCTAAAACTCTAGACGAGATATCTGTTTCCTAGGAGAAAAGTTAGAGACTAAAGTCTTTATTTGATCTCCTTTCAGTTTTATTGGTGTCTGGAAGAAACAGTTGAGATACTGAAGAGATACATTTAATATAGATAACATAGCTCAAATCATATTAAAAGTTTTGACTGCAGTTTTTGATATTATCTGTTCACACTTTAAAACATTGCTACTGACATCTCATTTTTGAGATATTTATTACTGCAGCATGTTTTTCATAAGATAAATCTGAAAGACAGGAGATTTACAGTAATCAAACATCTCGATTTTATCTCAAATAAATCTAATTTCTGTCTGCAAAAAGCAATTGAGATCAAATTAATAGATCTCATTAATGGTTTTTCTTCCCGAAGGCCAAGTTAGGGTCAATTGTAGAAGTTTATTGTGAGAAACTGTTGCTAGAAATCAGCTTAGCAAAACTACACTGCAAAAAAATGATTTTCTTCCTTTTATCTTGTTTTCCAGTACAAACATCTAAACATTCTCAAATCAAGACAAAATTACCTGAATCAAAATGGTATAAGCTATTCTTGTTTTCTGAAAATTGTATCAAAATTATGCTTAAAACAAGAACAAAAAAAAAATAAAAAATGTCCCCTTTAAATTAAGTTTATTTTTCTGCTAATGTGGCATATATTGTTTTTTACATCTTTTTTCTTTTTTTTTTTTTTTTTTTTTTTAGAAAACAAGACTTAATATCTTATGTAATTTTGCTTCTCAAGTAAATGTATGTTAATTTAAGAATGTTTAGATATTTTTACAGGAAAACTAGACGAAAATACAGAGGAAGAAAATCTTTTTTTTTTCTTTGCAGTCTAACAACCTATTTAATTCTGCACAGATAGCTAATCAACTAAATCTTAAACAGAAAACCAATAAAACAGTGATTCAGTGTGAATCCAGTGCGTTTGTGTTGCTGAATCAATGCTCTGGTTCTCAGCAGACTAATTGCTCTGGGATCAAGTTTACTTTCTCTGGCAGAGGGAATCTTTCAACTCTGGTACATCAAGAGGTTGTTCAGAGCATGATATTCTTTTTATTTTGTATTTCTCTTCTTTTCTGAGTTAGCAGAGCTGAAGTTGAACTTGCCTGGAACAAGTCTTCATCACTCATCGTCAACATGAATCCATCTAGGTCATGGGTTTTTGTGTCATTGTGCTCATTATATCAGGTGCATGGCCTGGTCACATGTCATCATTTGTGACACATTTGATGCTATCCTGTTGCTTAATGCTGTAACCAGGCTTTCTGTCAGCTGTGTCACAAACAGCCTGCTGTGTTTCAAATGTCATATTCTTTACCACTAACTACAGGCGTTCTCTGTGCTACAGCACTAACAATGATATTGCAGACTTTCAAATGAATACTTAATGCCGGCCCAACGGACCTTGTTAAACTTTAACGGTCGGAGCAGCTTCCTGCCTCATTCTTTAATAAATTGTGAAATTGGAAGATTTACATTCAGGACCCCAGACATGTGGAAATAATGAAGACAATTTCTGAAGTGGTCACTACCATGTTGCAGGGTGTTCTGGGTGGTTTACTATAAGGATGTTAAATATCCTAAGTATCCAAAAAAAGCCTCTATGATATTTTTCTTCCAAAAACAGCCCCAGTAATCTCACATGTGCCTCCTCTAAAGTTTCTCAACACAGTCTCAAACTGCGCTGAGATTTGCCAAGATACTTGGGGACTATGACAATGGATTCGTCTACATTCATATAGGCTACATTTGACGTTAACTCCACATTTTACCCTTCAGTTCACACTGAGATAATGTTTTTGTCCTGTGAAACTGAGCTTGATGAATACAATATTGAGTGTCTTTGCTTTCTTTATGTTTTTATTCAGTTTATGAAGGTGCTGTGAATTGAATCACTAAATATTTTATTGTAATTGTACAATATATGGTATTTTGTTCACTGTAAAATCTATTTAGTTAGCCTTTAAAAAAAGCATGCAAACAGATTATCTAAACAAAAGCTAAGTAAAGTGAAATAGGAATAGTATGTTGTACTGACAAAAGCTTAGTATAGTTCACTTACACGAGTAACTAAAAAATGCTGGGTTAAAAACAACCCAAGCTGGGTTGAAAATGGACAAACCCAGCGGTTGGGTTAAATGTTTGCCCAACCTGCTGGGTAGTTTTATTTAACTCAACTGTTGTTTAAAAATTACTGTATTGCTTAATTAAAATTAACTCAAAGTATGTTGGAAATGAACATTTATTAATGTTCAATGAATAATTATTAAACAATAAACATTTATTAAATTGCTTATTAATAAATTTATATTAATAAACTATTAAACTATTAAATTTATATTAATAAAATATTAAAGCTTATTAATAAACATTCACCTTTTGTCTATTATTGTTGCCTCTAATTGCATCTGGTTTTTAATTTCCCAACTATTTTGGGTTCATTTTAAGCTAGCCATATAGCAATTTTTAAACAATAGTTGGTTTAAATAAAACTACCCAGCAGGTTGGGCAAACATTTAACCCAACCGCTGGGTTTGTCCATTTTCAACCCAACTTGGGTTGTTTTTAACCCAGCATTTTTTAGAGTGTAACTAAAAACTTGATAATTTACTTTAGATTTACTCTTCAATTAGTATAGCTACCATTGTGTTATGCATGCTGAATGTTGAAATCTGTGTGACTCAAGCATGATCAATTGCAATTGTTACAAATATAGAGGAATTATATCAGCCCAAATAAAAGTTGCACAAGGTGTTTATGACATAAGTGTTAGAAATAAAATGTTAAAAGTTCATTAACATGAAAAATAGATTAGTTAATGATTTGGTAAGTTATGTCACCTTTTAAAAGCAACCTATTTATTATTTCCTTTTCTTTGAAACCAAATAACTGTGATTTCTTGTTGCATCGATATGAAGAAAATTACAATAATATAAATGAAGTTCCAAGTGCCCAACCAAAGGAACACTAATCACCATAATGGTGAGTGCAAACAAAAACATTTTAGGAAAATCAACATCAATTTATAAAGCTTATGTGATGTTCTTTCGAATTTTTAAGTTGTATTGACAATTCAACATTCAAGATGACTTTGGGAAATGAGTGAATGCAACTAAAGAAAGATAACTGCAGAAGTGGAGGAAATGAGTGAAAAATCTATTAAGAATTGCCCTGCTGCTCTTTTTTTAATTTGCTTGACAAAATTGCACTCAAACCAATTAACCATAACTTGGGTTTTCTGATAAACAAGGCATAGTATGTGAATATTACAGATTACTCGATTTTTACAATTAAGTTAAGACATTAAGGAAAGTTACCTAAAAAGTGTTAGTTAGAACAACTGTTGGATTTTACAGTGTATATGCAGTTTATCATTAATACAGATGCTGCATCTTTGCGTACAGCATGTTTTCTCACCACCAACTCGGAAACTCAGGGCTTAAAAAAAATCCTGAGCTTCCCACTTGTAATTACGACTTTGTAGTGACATTCATGTGCATTCAACTCATAATCTTTCTGACATGACTTGAATGCACCAAAAGACAGAACGCCATTGCTTTTGTGAACAACACGTGCATTAAATGCTTAAAACTTAAAAGCTTTTTTTAGGATAAGATTATTACCTGGTTCAGATGTTTGATTTGCCTAATCAGCTGATAAGTGCCCCAAACCCCTTTAAAACCAGCAAACCAGATCAGCTTGGCCAGCTAAAATGCTATTGGTGGATCTCATGTGAGTGACAGGTTGCCCCGCCCTCAGGCCAGTAAACACATCATCAGAGAAGAGATGTTGCTGCAAGAGGGAGGAGACATTATTTTGATAACGTGAATAAAAAAAAAAAAAAAAAAAACTGATCTATAATAAACACTGTAAAAATACATTAAAAAAATGGTGACTTTATTGTGTGAAGGCACCTTAGGTCATGACTTACATTTGTTTTTATCCCACGTTTCCTCCTTCTTTTCATCTTTCTTCTATATCTCAGGGTTATTCTGGGATTGAACTCCTAGACCTGCTCCTCGAGCCTCATAAGGTCTCTCATATGGAGAGCGATGGTGACCATGACAACCCAGCGTGGTCAATCACAGATCAAAGCGTGAGTGAAATGCTGTTTGATATTTGTGACCTGAGTTTATCTGATAAATTGCAAGACATGCTTCCTACTGAGAGCACACTGGGAATATTTTATTTTTAGTTATTTTAATTAATGAGGTGCCCTGAAAATCTTCTTGTAAGCACAGTGACAGCACTTCACATGTCTGACCCAGATTTGACTTTGACAGCTTCTGTGTGTGTGTGTGTTTGTATCTGATATGACACTGTTGTGTATGATTCCAAAACCTAGTGAACCTTTCAGAAGATTTTTAAATATTTTTGAAAGAAGTATCTTATGCTCACAAAGGATGCATTTTTTTTAAATCAAAAATACAGTAAAAACAGTAATATTGTGAAATATTATTACAATTTAAAATAATTGTTTTCTATTTAAATATATTTTAATATATTTAACGCACCTGACTCAGATCATCAGCTCATTAGGAGAGACTCCATGACCTGAACTGAGTGTATCAGGTAAGAGAGACATACAAAATTTGCAGAGCAGTGGGTCCCGAGGACTGGAGTTGAGAACCACTGTTTTAAATTGTATTATATACCTTTGATAAGATGCTGAATTTTCAGCATCATTACTCCAGTCTTCAGTGTCACATGATCCTTCAGAAATCATTCTATAATATGCTAATTTGCTATGTATCTATTTAAGAAAGCATTGCATTAGGAGCGTTTTTATACTTTAATTTCCCTTGAGATGTGCTGTTACTTGGGGGAAACTAATGGGTGTCAGAGTTGGTTGGTTTAATCTGTTAAAGCTGCCAAGGGTGCAAGACAATACTGGGGACAGGCAGAAAACATGTACCACTTTTGAGCGATGAACAGTTCAAGACAAAATAGGACTTATTAACTGATCTAAATACAAACTAAATCTTTAAAATTTCAAATCAATATTTTTATTAGTTTAAGACTAAGAATAAGTTTATTTAGCAAGCACTGACAAAATGAACTTAAATAAACATTTTTGGACAGAAATTTTGTATCAAAATATACATTAAAAATGATATATATTTTTTATAATATATTAAAAATGTAAATATTTGTTTTCTTATTTTGTGTAAATATAGACATTTTTATAGAGGTAAAACTTTTAAAAATAAAGGTTCTTTACTGGCATTGACGGTTTCATGCAGAACCTTTAACATCCATAGAACCTTTAATTCCACAAAAGGTTCTACATAATGGAAAAAAAGTCATTTCAAATTTTTTAAAATGTTCTTCACACTTTAAAAAAAAAGAGGTTATTTTAAGAAATGTTTGCTAAAATGCTCTTTTGGGAACCAAAAATGGTTCTTCTAGCATCGCTGTGAAAACACGCTTTATTTTTTGTAGGAACAATTTAAGTTTATGTTCAAGTAAATGTAACATGATATATTGTACTTTAGAGACAGAGATGACCTATCTGCAGTGTTTGTGTATCATGGTTTTGCATGTGTGTTTTTGCTATGACACAGATGTGTATAATAGTGTTTTCTGTTTGTATCCCTGCAGATTCATGGTGAAGCTGTTGTTGATAACTTCCTGGACTCCCTGCTGCAAGCGTCAGACAGCGTCATGCCAAAGCCCTGCTCTCCTCTCTGGGTCCCCTCACCCTGTGACAGTGGAATCAGTGACGACCCGTCCGACCACCTGGACAGCCCGCCGCCGCCCACCAGCCCACTCTTCGACTCCATCTTCCTCCCTCAGCATCCTCATCTTCTTCCTCAGCGTCTTCAGCAGCAGGCTGCACATGCCACAAACATAGAGCCTGATATCTCCATTGATCTGGGTGAGATTTCGCTCTTCAAACAGCAGTCAGACCAGAATCTTTTTGATTGGAACATCTTGCATGAAATTATGATCAATTGTTTTTCATTTTGCAGTAAAAACAAAAAACATCAACAATCATTATGTAAATACAAATTTAAAGAGTACAGTTAGGGTGAATATACAGTTTATGCTGCATCAGAGATGCACTAAAGTAGAGATGCACCGATGTATCTGCCAATAATCGGATATCGCCGATAAAAGCAATTATTTTCACTATCGGCCATCGGCATGATCAGGGCCGATTATATGCTCTCGTTTTGAATTTAGGACAAGTTAACATGACAATAATGCATTAGTATTAGTATTATCCTTTTAGTTCCTCAGTCCAGACTAAAACGAGCTTTTTCTTTTCACTTGAGATTAGAGTGGCATCTTCCCTACCCATTTTTAAGTCTCTTTTAAAAACACACTTGTTTGATCTGGCCTACTATAATCCCATTCTTATTTCATTGTATCATGGTCTTGTTTATCTGTCATTTCTTTGGTTTTAAATTCACATGTTTTATTCTTTCTGTTTTATGTGTTTACGGTTTGATTTTAATGTACAGCACTTTGGTCAGTCTTGTGGATGTTTTTAAATGTGCTTTATAAATAAATGAACTTGAACTTAATGCATTAACAGTTAAAAAATAGCAACGTTAAAGCAGGCTCTATTTGACCCTATGAATCACCCGTAGTTTAAGCCAGGGTTGCCAGATCTGCGTGTTTTTTTTTTCCACCTCCCATCCAATAATCACAAAGAGCTTTGTGTGTTTGTTACTTGTGATAAGAAACAAGTATCAGCTTTCAAATTCTGTCCATTTTAACATGAAATTCAAACAATAAATGCCATTTTGATGTGCTTAAATGTGACGTCACAGATCACAGTAGCGCCTTTTCGAGTAACTCGAGTCTTCAACAAATTACAGCACACAAAAAAAACACGCATAAACATCAGAAGGTACAGCTTACTGAAATTAATCATGTTTCATGTAATCGCTCAATCAGTGTTTAAACCGCAGAAAGACGTAAAAAAAAAAGCCTGTGAACAATATGTCGCTTAACGTTGCATTTACCTCAGGAAAGTTATCCAGTGTTCACAGTTGGTTAGTTAGCTATATAAAAACCCCTAGAGAGGAGCTCTAATAATTATTTATGTATACTTGAATAAATTTGTCATGAAGACCTGCGTTTATGAACACTACCTTATGTGCAACTGAATTGCATACAAACATTTCAGTTTTTATTTGAGAAATCAAGAAATCAACTCAACTCAACTTGCTTCAAATTTTTGAGTGGAAAATTGCAGAAATAAGGCAAAATTGCAAGCTATTGCAAGTAATGTTGGGATTGGTTGCATTTCCTTTTATTCTTTCAATCACAACAACCTGTAGGGCCTGCAAAACCATCAGAACACACAACAGACTTTCATAGCTTTCAGAGTACAAAGCCTGAGCAAATGTAGTGAACAGAGTCTGAACAGAATCAGCAGGAATGCACTTATAATTCTGAGCCAGGCAGGAGAAGCCTGTGATCTTCCAAGAGGAAGCAGACCATAACAAGGGACGTAAATTTTACTTACTGCTTCACCGCAGTGGTGGTTTTCCTCCACTAATGCAGGTCTGTGCTCACCAAAAATACCTGTAATTTAGTTATTGCAACTTTTTTGACTTGAGCCAGTAAGCAATCACCTATCAACCACTCGCAACACCCTATCAACCACCCAGAACAGCAGCAACCACAAAAAAAAAAAAAAAACATGTGACAAGAACTGCTCAGAACACCTTAGCAACTACATAGCAACATCATATAAACCACCCAGAAATGTGCTAACAACCACTCTGAACACTTTGTATCACAACACTGTAGAAACCACCGGTAACACTTTACTTGAAGGGGTGTGCATAAGACTGACATGACACCTTCATAATCTTGACACGACACATGTCATGAATATGAAGGAGGTTTTATGAATGTTTATGACAACTGTCATTAAGTGTCATTCGCTCAATTATGTCATTTTTAATGCAAAGATGACATTGTTTGAGATGTCTTTGTTACGACAACTTGACATAAACCAATACATCATAACCTGTCAGTGTCTTTGTCATGACAACTTGACATTAGCAAAACATCATAACCTGTCATAAAAATGACATAGCAGATTACTTATCAAACTTAAAAAACTACTTAGCTTTATGGGTTAACATTACATTACATTATTTTGGTAACACTTCAGTATAGGGAACACATATATAAACGATTAACTATGACTTTTCCCTCAATAAACTCTTAATTTACTGCTTATTATAGTTAACTGTTAGGTTTAGGTATTGGGTAGGATTAAGAATGTAGAATAAGGTCACACAGAATAAGGCATTAATAAGTGCTTTATAAGTACTAATAAATAGCCAATACTTTAGCCATATGAATGCTAATAGTAATAAGCAACTAGTTAAAAGACCCTAAAATAAAGTGTTACCATTATTTTATAAAAGTGTCATCTTTTTTAAGAAATTTGAAATTGTCTATTATCTGACCTTCTGTTGGTGGAAACTTAAAAAAAACAAAAAACAAAAACAAAAAAAACATGAAATGAAAAATAGTTGTGACGCTGTTATAAAATTATTTGTCAGAGTATTGTCACTTAATGACATTTTAATGACAAGTTCAATTTGTAACACTGTAGTTGAGCTCAAGATACATATTCATGACACTATTATAATGGCCTCATGACAGCCAATGTCAAAACCAACCACATGACAGTTTAATGTAATGTTAACCCATAAAGCTAAATGATGTCAAGTTGTCATGACAAAGACACTGACAGGTTATGATGTGTTGGTTTATGTCAAGTTGTCATAACTCGGACATCTCAAACAATGTCATCTTTGCATTAAAAATGACATAACTGAGCGAATGACACTTAATGACAGTTGTCAAACATTCATAAAACCTCCTTCGTATTCATGACATGTGTCATGTCATGATTATGAAGGTGTCATGTCAGTCTTATGCACACCCCTTCAAGTAAAGTGTTACCCCACCACCTAGAATATCTTGGCAACTGCATAAGCAACCACCTAGAAAAACAGCCTATTGGAACACCTTAGCAACTGCATAGCAATGCCCTAGCAACCACCTAGAAATGGGGTAATGATGACCCTTTGGAACACCTTAGCAACTGCATAGCAATGCCCTAGCAACCACTTAAAAAAAACAACCCACTGGAACACCTTAGCATCTGCATAGCAATGCCCCAGCAACCATCCAAAAATGTGCTAACAACCACTGAGAACACATTGGAAATTGCACCACAACACCCTAGAAACCACCTAGAACATCTTAGCAACTGGATAGCAATGCCCCAGCAACCATCCAAAAATGTGCTAACAACCACTGAGAACACATTGGAAATTGCACCACAACACCCTAGAAACTACCTAGAACATCTTAGCAACTGGATAGCAATGCTCTAGCAACCACTTAAAAAACAACCCATTTGAACTCCTTAGCAACTGCATAGCAATGCCCTAACAACCACATAGAAATGGGGTAATGACCCATTGGAACATCTTAGCAACTGCATAGCAATGCCCTAGCAACCACTTAAAAAAACAACTCACTGGAACACCTTAGCAACTGCGTAGCAATGCCCCAGAAACCATCCAGAAATGTGCTAACAACCACTGAGAACACATTGGAAATTGCACCACAACACCCTAGAAACCAACTAGAACATCTTAGCAACTGCATAGCAATGCTCTAGCAACCACTTAAAAAACAACCCATTTGAACTCCTTAGCAAATGCATAGCAATGCCCTAACAACCACATAGAAATGGGGTAATGACCCATTGGAACATCTTAGCAACTGCATAGCAATGCCCTAGCAACCACTTAAAAAAACAACTCACTGGAACACCTTAGCAACTGCGTAGCAATGCCCCAGCAACCATCCAGAAATGTGCTAACAACCACTGAGAACACATTGGAAATTGCACCACAACACCCTAGAAACCAACTAGAACATCTTAGCAACTGCATAGCAATGCTCTAGCAACCACTTAAAAAACAACCCATTTGAACTCCTTAGCAAATGCATAGCAATGCCCTAACAACCACATAGAAATGGGGTAATGACCCATTGGAACATCTTAGCAACTGCATAGTAACGCCCTAGCAACCATATAGAAATGGGGTAACAACCCCTTAGTGTGAACAACCATCATAACACCTTGGCAACTGCACAGCAGTGGTCTAGCAACCACCTAAAATGTGGTAAACTCTCAGAACACCCTAACAACTATTTTCCAATGTCTTAAAAACGCCAAAACTCTATCTACCATATGGCAATGTAATAACAACCACTCAGAAAAAGAGTTGTTCTTTAACAACAGACAAATGCATTCCGTGATGTAAAACGCTCCTGTGTTTGTGTGTGTTGTGTGTGTAGCAGATTGGGAGGCCTGCCTGTTCTCTGACGGTCTGACAGACTCTCAGTGCACGTCAGCAGTGGCGAGAACTCAACCAACCCCCGTTTACCAGCTCACCATAAAAGACCTGCTGCTCTCCAACATTGGAGAACCGGTGAGTACTGACAGAACACAAACAGACACCATGTTGTGTATGTGACTAAACAGTCCTGCTGTGACATTCAGTGTGACACATACTGCTGAGTGTGACATCCACACGGATGCTAATGACAACCGAATAGAGAGAGAAAGCAGTGGAGATGTCAGATTTCATACTGGAAAACAGGAGATATGGAGGAACTTGGGAAAAAAATATATGACAGAGAAAGAGAGAAACGCAATGGCTCGAAAACTTAGCAAGTTACAGTACCTAGACAACGTTTTAAAGCTTGTAAGTATGAAAACAAAATGCGTTGTTCACTAAGAAGCAAATCCCAGAGTGTATTCCAACAAACAAGGTCAGTTTTAAAAAAAATAAACTAATACTTCTATTCCACAAGAACGTGATAAATTGGTCAAAAAACATTTATAATGTTAATAACATTTTTTGGACTATTATTTCATATGTCAGGCTTTACAGTGTTTTTTTTTTAAAAAAAGTTGCCAGCCACTGCCAGCGTTTTTGATCATTTTAAATCAACATTAAAGCAACATTTTGAACAAAAAGATGAGAAAATCAAATTTTTTTCCAAAAATTAAAACGTGCATAAGTAATGCTTTTATCACTTGTTTCTGCTCCTTTTTGCATGTGTTTTGATTCAGAAAGTAGCGTAATAGCGCCCCCACCCCCACCGTACAACAGTGAAAATCAGAATCGTTGTCTCATAAATGACAGAAAATTTCACCAATGGCAGGGAAGTGTTGTCTCAAAACATGACGGAAAATACTGTCAAGGGCGAGAAAGCATTGTCTCATAAATGACAAAAAATTATGTCAGTGGTTGGCATGTGACGGTATAAATTTTTCATGTTGCGATTAATTGCTGAAGCTTTTATCACGGTATACGGTATTGAAATAAGTTGCAAAAAAAAGTGTTGCCATAGTATAACAGGTTTAAGAATTCTTTTTGTAATAACAAAAAAAAAACCTCTAAATGTTTAAATACAATAATACAATACACAAAAAATATATAAAGTAAAATTTTCAAACAGATTAAAATGCAAAAGAATTAGGCTATAAAGAACAGGTTACACTTTACAATAAGGTCTCAGTATTTAACGCATTGACTAAGATTGAGCAACATTTGTTACAGAAAGTATTATTTTTTGTTAATGTTAGTTAAGAAATACAACTGATAATTTAAGGTCCATTAAATAAGTTCTTTTGATTTTAGTAATGATATTAAACCGTAACTAAGAAATTACATTAACTAAGAATAATTAATGCTTTATAAGTATTTTTCATTGTCAGTTTGGTAATAATGAATTAACATGTTAACTAATGAAGCCTTATGTCTCAGTTTTGCTGAACAATAACAAATAATCAGAATATTTCTAACCATTAGGGCATGTTGTAGTCCAGATTAAAATATATGTTTGAGGCATTTTAAAAACTTCACTAGCGCAGTTGCTTTGTTTATGGGGTTTCCGGGGTAACCGTTGCACTCTGCTGTTCCATCAGCGCCCTCTGCTGTCAGAGAGTGAACGTGCACTTACATTCAGCGCGTCTCCTTCACTCGTTCCGTCATGTGCTTCTCGTGCACGTTGGGCTTGTTTACATCTGAGCGCGTGTTCTTTTGACGCAGAATACAGCGGTGTTGTGCGTTTTATACGGTTGATGGGGAAAGTATTCTTAAATGCATTATAAAAATTTGAATAATTAGTAATAAATTACTATTTACGGTATTTTGAAATACCCATGATAACAATATCGTGCATATTCATTATCGCGATATATCGCATTACCGAATATCGGCACAAGTCTAGTCAGTGGTGGAGAAGCGTTGTCTCAAATGACGGAAAATTTTGTCAAGGGCGAGGAAGCGTTGTCTCATAAATGATGGCGATTCTGTCAATGGCGGGGAAGCATTGTCTCAAAAAATTATGGAAAATTCCGTCAATAGCGAGGAAGTGTTGTCTAATAAACGACGGAAAATTATGTCAAGGGTGGGGAAGGGTTGTCTCATAAATGACGGAAAATTCCGACAAGGGCGGGGAAGCGTTGTCTTAAAAAATGATGGAAAATTCTGTCAAGGGCGGGGAAGCGTTGTCTAATAAACTATGGAAAATTATGTCAAGGGCGAGGAAGCATAAAGAGTGCTTTATGAAAGAATGCCCCCTTAGAAAGCAGCTGCTTGTGTAGACAACAGACAGTGAGGCAGCCTAATAGTGTTTTTTGAACAGATAAAAGCATGTTGAGGATGGAGAGGGCAATGTGTTCTATCAAATATAGCATAAACAGCTCATCCTCACACTGGTAATGACTTTGACCTGTAAACAGTACTGGGCAACATAAATAGAGAGCTGTTAGTGCTTCACAGCGCTTTAATACATCCACAGATGCTGTTTCACTGTTTGGGTTGATGATGCATTGCATCTGATTTATGCATTGTGATGTATGCTGCATAAAAACAAACAAAAACACTTTCCTGAATTCCTGAAGGATTTCTTGTCATTATTGCAATGAACGTATTACACTGCATTGATACTGGAGACTAAGTAGAGTGTCCTTAATCATAATCCTAACATATGCAGTTCCTACAAATTTGAAAGTTTTTGAACAAGAGCATGAAATGAAATGTGTGTTTCTGCATCTAGACAAAACCCTCCTCCCAGCAATCCCAGCAAGAACTGATTCTCAATGAAGATGAGAAGAAACTTTTAGCCAAGGAAGGAGTCAGTCTTCCCAGCCAACTGCCTCTTAACAAGGTACGTCGAACACACACAGGTTCCACCTGAATTAGACCGAGGCCACGTGGCCACTTGTAATAATCTATCCATGTCCTACACGTGTCTCTATATTTTCTGCTGGAAGACAGATCAGACATCAGCAGGGACTAAAGAGGCTTTTATAGAGGCTGAGATGAAGGAAGTCAGTGATGAAAGGTGGCTCTCATCGTAATAACACCTTCTTTTCAGCCGCAGAGGTTTTTCCCTCTGTGTTAGGATAATGGATAATGTCATGAATAAGCTGATTTGATTCAACTCACGTGTCACCTACTTCAGACCTTTCAATAAAATCTGTATCAAAATAAATGTTAAAAATGTACTTTTGTGCCGTTTTAATTCAAGGTGAATTCCTTTTAACATTTTGTCTGGCTTGTTCTCTCATGCTTTTATTAGTATGAAGAAAAGGTTCTGAAGAAGATTCGAAGGAAAATCCGAAACAAGCAGTCGGCACAGGAGAGCCGCAAGAAAAAGAAGGAATACATAGATGGACTGGAGGGCAGGTGAACACACACTATACCCTCATTTACTATTTCATACATTAGTCCACTAATGTAGTTCACTTGAGGGAGTGAATGAAAAAGTGTACTCGGACACTAAGTGCACTGGAAGAGCTGCCACACTTGGCTTGTTTGTGCTTGCTCTAGCCATTGAACATGTATATATATATATATATATATATATATATATATATATATATAGATACATAGATAGATAGATAGATAGATAGATAGATATAGATATAGATTAGGGCTGTCAAAATAACGCGTTAATTTCGATTAATTAATCTGAGAAAAATTAATCCATTCCGTATTGACCTTTGAACCTGGAGCCGTTCTCGTGCGCGCGAGCTCTCTCTGTTTTCAAAGTAAGCACCATCTTTGCACTCTCTCTACCTCACACATAATAATCTAAATCAACTGACACAATGCTAAAAGTTCGTAAGACCGAATCCATGTTTCACGAGGTGCATTCGGAGAATGTCTTTCCTGAATAACCGCTGGGTGTGAATAGTGCTCAAAAGAACGTCACCTCATCTTCTCTGACAGGCGCCCTGCACGTGCAGCTGACATAAACCACACTTTCAGTAAACAAAAAGAAAATCCTATCCAGTGGTGAAGTGTTTTCTGTGTTGACAAATCTTTTGCGATGTCCTAATAACAGTCGCGATTCGCGTGCAACCCGTCAACGTCCGCTAATGTCCAATTCGCGACCTAATGACTCAGATTTGAACAGATTCATTTTAATGAATCATGACAAACAACTGATCTGTCCACACGGTCTATAATGAATCATTTACTCGAACAACTCTGAAATGAGAACATAAGTGTGCTTACCCCATTTAGCAAGAGTGGTTAGTAAAATTAGCCTTAATAATCCACAATATTTTCAGGTTATTTAAATGACAATGTGTAGTAAATTAGGCCTACCTATAAAATCAGTTAGTTTAGACTGGAGTGAGGTGAAACCAGAACAAAGCAAGCTGTTGTTAGCTAGGTGCATTCAATTGTATATGGTAGAAAATTATATTATTAGTTAATATAACTTCTAAATGCTACTTTTTAATACTTTTCAGGTTTAGCAAAAAAGCATCTTCTCTTACAAAGCTATAAAATCACTTTTTTTTTTTTTTTTTTTTGCAAAGAGGGCAAGAAAGAATTACAGTGAGAGTGACGGGTACTTTATTGTCAGTATCGGGTTCGCAGATCACGTGGGTAGGGCATTTTTTAGTGTTTGTGTGGATGACCATGTCTGTCACCACCGAAGACCATTTTTGACCCAGGAAAAACCCTGCATTGATTCATTTGAATTGAAATATTTAATACTTTCACAGCAAAAATTATGTATGTGATTAATTTAGATGAATTAGTCACAGAGTATGTAATTAATTAGATTAAAATTTTTAATCGATTGACAGCCCTAATATAGATATGTACATGAATGCAGACCTTATTTCTACAATTTTAGCTTACAATTTTTTTATTGCACATATGTAGTATGAGAAAACAGATCTGAATATATACACTACAATTCAAAAGTTTGGGGTCTTTTTTTTCTTTTTTAAAAGAAATTATTGTTTATATTCAGAAAGGACATACTAAATTAAATTGACAGTACAATCTTTTAAACTTTTACAAAAGATTTCTATTTCACATAGAGTAAATGCTGTTCTTTTGAGCAAACCAGCATATTAAAATGATTTCTGAAGGACACTGAAGATCGAAGTAAAGATGCTGAAAATTCAGCTTTGCATCAGGAATAAATTACATTCGAAAATATATTCAAAAATAAATGATTTCAAATTGAAATAATATTTCTCAAACTCTTGAACGGTAGTGTATATTGTGAACTACTGTATGTACCTGTCTTGTGTGCAATCAAAGCATTTACCTCAGACGTCCTGTTTGTGGTACAAGTAGGCTGAATGAATGAATATGACATCAAAGAAAAACTCATTACGAAGTAAACTCGCAGTAAAGTTGAAATTGAGGTCGAAAGTCATTAAAAACCCAGGCTCGAACTTATCTTAACTTGGGATCAAAGGAATCGTATATCCTCCGAGAGGCTGAAGAAATGATTTAGAACACACTGCTGCACAAATTTCAGGGCATGAAATTGGCCTTTAAGGAAGAGCCCGTGGGTTTATCTGTCCAAAGGACAAACTCATTCCACAGCAGGCACTGTAGTCACTAAAAGCACCGCAGCCATCTTGCTGTTTTTTATTCACGCATTCACACTTCAGTCATGTGAATTTACACATACACTGGGCTAAAAACAACCCACATTGGGTTGAAAATGGATGAACCCACTGGTAGGGTTAAATGTTTGCCCAGTGTGCTGGGCAGTTTTATTTTACACAACTAAAAATTGAGTGGTTGGCTTAAAATGAACCCAAAATAGGTTGGAAATTAAAAACCAGACACATAATTGCTGGCAACAATTATAATCAAAAGGTGAACATTCACTCTAAAATAATGCTGAGTTGAAAACAATCCAAGTTGGGTTTAAAATGGATAAACCCAGTGAATGGGTTGTTTGAACCAATACATTTTAACCAGAAATGCTAACCTTGAACTAGCTCTCTTCTTCTTCTTCTCTATTAGAATTCCAACAGTGTAGATGCTGCTAAGCGTATTACTGCCCTCCACAGGTCAAAGTTTGAACTAATTGTTATATACTATTGAACTAGCATATTGCATATAAAAATTAGTTCAAACTTTGGTTAAAATTTATATAATTTTAAAAAATTTTCAGAAAATGAGTGATGGTTTCACTAGATAAGACCCTTATTTCTCATCTGGGATCGTGTTGAACAATTTGAAGCTGCAGTGAAACTAATTATGACCTTCAACTGTTTGGTGCCCATTGAAGTCTACTATAAGGAGAAAATTCCTGAAATGTTTTCCTCAAAAACTTTAATTTCTTTTCGACTGAAGAAAGAAAGTCATAGACATCTTGGATGACATGGGAGTGAGTAAATTATCAGGAAAAGTTCATTTAAAAGTGGACTAATCCTTTAACTCAATTATTGTTTAAATATGACTTGCTTAAAATTAACCCAAAGAATGGTGAAAATTAATATTTATTAATATGTTAAATAAAAGGACATTTATTGAGTTTAATGAATAATAATTAAACAAACATCAATAATAATTATATAGTCCAATAAATAAATAATTAAATCAAACATTTTTTAAATTGCTTATTAATAAATGATCACCATTTGATTATTATTGGTGCCTCTAGAAATTATTCCTGATTTTTAATTTCCAACTTATTTTAGTCAAGTCAAGTCAAGTCAAGTCAAATTTATTTATATAGCGCTTTTACAATTGGTAATTGTTTCAAAGCAGCTTTACATATTAGAAGCACAGAAAAAAGGGAAGTGGTTAAAAATAAGCTGTACAAACAAGCGTGGTAATATGTAACATATACAAGATGGTGCTACATTAAGCCAATGTCGGCTGACTCCCAGGGGTGGAAAAAACCCCCTAGGAGAAAAACCCAGCGTGCTAACACTGGGAAAAAAGTCCTAGGAGGGAAAAAACCCCTTGGAAGATATCTATAATATATGTAATGGAGATCAAAATCTGAATTACACATTTTTATTATAGAGATTAAAAATAGATTATATATAAATATATGTAAGCGGATACGGGGATTAAAAATCTGAATTATAGATGCAGCCAGAACTGGATCTGTAGGCCCATTGTCTCCTGGGCTACGTTGTAGTCAGGTCCAGACACAGGTTCTCCATCTGATCTGGATACGGCCTGGATCCAGCACCCGGCAAACCTCAGGATAAGCAGAGAGACAGATATTAGCGTAGATGCCATTCTTATTCTGATGTACAGGTATATCTAGTGTTATAGGAAATGTTCTCGGTTCCGGCCGACCTAATTATTGCAGCGTAACAATCCTTTAACGGATTTGAAAAATGTTAATGTATTGATAATGTGTTATGTGTATGCAAGAGCAAAGAGATGTGTTTTTAGTCTAGATTTAAACTGACAGAGTGTGTCTGCTTCCCAAACAATGCTAGGAAGATTGTTCCAGAGTTTAGGTGCTAAATAGGAAAAGGATCTGCCGCCTTCAGTTGATTTTGATATTCTGGGTATTATCAACTGGCCTGAATTCTGAGATCGCAATAAACGTGAAGGACTATAATGCATTAAGAGCTCACTTAGGTACTGGGGAGCTAAACCATTTAGAGCTTTATAAGTAAGTAGCAAGATTTTAAAATCTATACGATGTTTAATAGGGAGCCAATGTAATGTTGACAGAACTGGGCTAATACGGTCATACTTTCTGGTTCTAGTAAGAACTCTAGCTGCCGCATTTTGGACCAACTGTAGTCTGTTTAAAAGCCGAGCAGAACAACCACCCAGTAGAGCGTTACAATAATCTAGTCTTGAGGTCATGAATGCATGAACCAACTGTTCCGCATTTGTCATTGAGAGCATATGTCGTAATTTAGATATATTTTTTAGATGGAAGAAGGCGGTTTTACAGATACTAGGTTAGGTTCATATTAAGCCAGCCATATAGTAATTTTTAAACAATAATTGGGTTAAATAAAATTGTCAGGGACATTTGGTAAACACTTAACCCAACCACTGGGTTAAAACAACCCAGTTGCTGGGCTTGTCCATTTTCAACCCAACTGGGGTTGTTTTTAACCCAGCATTTTTATATGGTTATGGCTCATTTATTGGCATTCCCAATCATGAGAAATACTGAACCACCAAGAATTATTGTGTTACTGATGCTGCAGCACACTATGCACACTAAATAGGAAGTGTGTGTACGTACACAGGCTGTGACAGACGGAGAGTGTGTGAGGGTGTTTGTAGGTCAGATTTATCACTGTGAGTAATTGGCCAATATTCTCTGGTTTAGGATGGCTGCCTGTAGCACTCAGAACATGGAATTACAGCGGAAAGTCCTCCAGCTGGAGAAGACCAACACGTAAGTGTTGTTTTACAACAATATCAGATCTGCTCCGCTCTGGCAAGGCAATAAATCAATGGTTTTCTACTAGTTTTGCTTCAGAATCCAGACTTTAGATTGGACATCAAGTGGCCACAGAGTACTAAAATTACTTACACTACAAAAGGAAACTTGGGGTGCTTTCACACTTGGTTCAGTTGCATGGTCCAAACCTGAGTTCGATTGCTCCCCTTCCACCCTTTTTATGCAGACTCGGGTACGGTTCGCGAGTGCACACCCGAGTTCGGAAAACAGCATTCACATCATCTAAACCAGGGGTGTCAAACATACAGCTCACGACGGTGTCCAATCCGGACCAGGAGATGATTTTAACAGTAATAGAAAATAGAGATGCACCAGTCGAACGGCCATAAATTGTAACGGTTTTAAAGGTCCCGTTCTTCGTGATCCCATGTTTCAAACTTTAGTTAGTGTGTAATGTTGTTGTTAGAGTATAAATAAAATCTGTAAAATTTTAAAGCTCAAAGTTCAATGCCAAGCGAGATATTTTATTTAACAGAAGTCGCCTACATCGAACGGCCAGTTTGGACTACATCCCTCTACTTCCTTCTTTAATGACGTCACTAAAACAGTTTTTTGACTAACCTCCGCCCACAGGAATACACAAGAGTTGCGTTTGTAGAGTGTGTTTGTCGCCATGTCGTCGAAACGCTGTTATTTTCATCCCGCAGTCCAATCACCGGGTCTGATTCCGGCTCAAATTGATAAGGTAAAATTAAAGACATGTTTATGGTAAGAGGCGTGACCTTTCCGGGCAAGGAGCGCTAAGCTGCTGTCGAATCACAACACAGGGACCGCTGGCACAATCAGAACTCGTTACGTATTTCTGAAGGAGGGACTTCATAGAACAAGGAAGTCATCAGCGCGTTTTTATGACAGTGGAAACAGCGGTATACAGATAAGTAAATTATGTGAAAAATACTGTGTTTTTTTACACGCGAAACATGAACACATGTTATATTGCACACTATAAACACAATCAAAGCTTCAAAAACCACGAAAAACGGGACCTTTAAGTTGTATTTTGGCCGATCTATATTCCAGACTTGCACACAAACAGCTTTGCAATCATTTCCCAAAATGTCCTTTGTGTAGAATATTATTACGTTTGTAAACAGGACATTAACACAGACCAGACGAGGCACGCTGAAGACTGACGCAAAAGAGAACACAGATTTAGGTTTATATGATTGTATCTATGAAAAGGAACTGTCTTCATAAGCTTCGATTCCATTTTCTTGTCCTCTTACCTCTGTATAAAGTAGTGTTTAAAAGCGCAGCGCTGTTTTGTATACAGCTGTAAACAAGGAAACACTATATTGCTGCTGTTCCATAAGCGCCACCTACTGACAGAGAGTGAATTTTCATTCAGTCTGTCTGCTGTTTTTGTTTTGTGCAGGTGTCTTGTAGCATAATTTCACAACACAAAAGTCAGACCATTCTGTTTTTCCTTTAATTATTGAAATTATACAATAATAATAATAATAATAATAATAATAATTTAAATAAAAAAAACTGTTCATGTTACATGTGTAGCATCTTTGTTTGCATCATGATTAAAATGTAGTGGTTGCCTTTAAAGGTGCTAAAGAGGATGTTTTGTTTTATACATTTTTGCAATATTACTTGAAACTGTCTTTACTAACTGATAAAAGACTTTATTAGGTGCACTGAAAGTAATAATATTAATATACATCATCTGTGCACGAGGTAGGGCCTTAAAAACATCACGCGATTTACAGGATTGGCCCTCTGGCTTGTCAATCACTGCCGTGACGTTCCTTGTGAGAGACGTGCGCGGCTGCGCGCTCCAGTAACTTTCCACACTCCACAGGCGCCGCATGCAATGTTTTTGTCAGGAGACAGGAGTAACAACTGCAGATTATGAGTTACCTGCGGTGAGTCCGACATAATGAATCCATTAACACGACACAGCGAATGCCGGTGGTAAATACTCGTGCACGAGTTTTGGGAGGCGTTCCTTTGAAACGCATGCGCTCATTTCGAAAACTCAGTAACAGTCTTTGGATTCTCAGTCGACGAAAACATCCTCTCTATCACCTTTAATTGGCTGGCTACAAATGTTTGTTTGTTTGTTTGTTTGTTTAAGGCCAGTTTGGCCTGTTATAGAGCAAATAAACAACAAATAAATTTGCTTAAACAAACCGAAACAGGCCGGTTTGCTTGTAAAAAATCTGAATCAGCTATTAAAAATGTTAAATAAAACGTTATTTTAAAAATGTAATAAAGTCTTTTCACAGTAAATAGGCAGTTTTCACAGAGCAGTGTGTTTTTCTAGTTGTATTAATTTGTAATTTTTATGGTTAATATACCAAAAAAGCCCGCACATGGTTACATTTTTCCCATCTGGCCCTCAACCTAAAATGAGTTTGACACCCCTGATCTAAACAAACTGAACTCTGACATCAGTCGAACCTGGGTGCACACCAAAAGTGCTAGTGTGAAAGTGTAATTTTTCCCCCTACAGTCCTCAAAAAGCCTTTCATATGTTGGCATCTGTCTAATTTGGCCTTCTTCTACATTCACATTTACATGTACGCATTTAGCAGACGCTTTTATCCAAAGCAATGTTATTATTTGCAGCTTCTACTATTTTCTGATTCAAAATATCATACAATTTGAGGTAACACTTTACAATAAGGTCTCATTTGTTAACATTAGTTAATGCAATCAACTAACATGTACAATGAGAAAAATAATATAGCATTTGTTAACCATAATGTTAGTTAATAAAGTGTTACTAAAGTGTTACTAAATTTGATTGGATATAAATCCTGTGATGTATGCAACAGCTCTTTCTCCTCCCTTTATAAAATGATTTATTTTGCTATTTGAACTATTCAAGATTATATACAGTAGTTATTTGCATATATATTGCTTTGCTTTTCCCCTGCTATGTGATCAGAACGTGACCCATCAGTTGAAAACCACTGCTGTAAAATGTGTAGGTTTTATAACCCGCTCATGTAAACTACCTCTTTAACTGTCCTATAAACCTGACCCTCCTGAAACCATGTTCCATTATGAGATTCATTTGCAGAACGGCACTTCTTTCTGTCTTTTATTGGTTATTTTACAGGCTGTTTAAGATGCTGTAAAATCAGCTATTAAATTTAAAGGAGAAGTCTAGTGAAAACAGACATAAAATAAAGCAATAAACCATGAGAGGCTGTGCATTATGATGATTTTTACCAGTAAAAGGATGTTGTTAGGCAAGGCACAATGGTCTATACATTCAAGACACCAGAATATCATACTGAACCCATCAGCACTGTTTCATGCAAGTCAGATTTGATGTTTTTTGCAAGGTTGACGCCATCAGCATTTTACTTAGAATTCAACATGAAAAATGTGTTCAGTCTCTTGTCAAACAATCCTTAATGAATCATAATTTTAAATCAATCCAAATGGAATGAAGAAAGAATCCTATAACAATAAAATAAAGATATTGGATTAAAATGAATGAATTATAACTAAATTATTTGTAATATATATATATATATATATACAGGTGCTGGTCATATAATTGGAATATCATCAAAAAGTTGATTTATTTCACTAATTCCATTCAAAAAGTGAAACTTGTATATTATATTCGTTCATTACACACATACGGATATATTTCAAATGTTTATTTCTTTTAATTTTGATGATTATAACTGACAACTAAGGAAAATCCAAAATTCAGTATCTCAAAAAATTAGAATATCACTTAAGACCAATACAAAGAAAGGATTTTTAGAAATCTTGGCCAACTGAAAAGTATGAACATGAAAAGTATGAGCATGTACAGCACTCAATACTTAGTTACTGCTCAGGTGTTATGAGAGCCCAGGTTGCTCTGATAGCGGCCTTCAGCTCTTCTGCATTGTTGGGTCTGGCATATCGCATCTTCCTCTTGACAATACCTCATAGATTTTCTATGGGGTTAAGGTCAGGCAAGTTTGCTGGCCAATTAAGAATAGGGATACCATGGTCCTTAAACAAGGTACTGGTAGCTTTGGCACTGTGTGCAGGTGCCAAGTCCTGTTGGAAAATGAAATCTGCATCTCCATAAAGTTGGTCAGCAGCAGGAAGCATGAAGTGCTCTAAAACTTCCTGGTATACGGCTGCGTTGACCTTGGACCTCAGAAAACACAGTGGACCAACACCAGCAGATGACATGGCACCCTAAACCATCACTGACTGTGGAAACTTTACACTGGACCTCAAGCAACGTGGATTGTGTGCCTCTCCTCTCTTCCTCCAGACTCTGGGACCCTGATTTCCAAAGGAAATGCAAATTTTACTTTCATCAGAGAACATAACTTTGGACCACTCAGCAGCAGTCCAGTCCTTTTTGTCTTTAGCCCAGGCGAGACGCTTCTGACGCTGTCTGTTGTTCAACAGTGGCTTGACACAAGGAATGCGACAGCGGAAACCCATGTCTTGCATACGTCTGTGCGTAGTGGTTCTTGAAGCACTGACTCCAGCTGCAGTCCACTCTTTGTGAATCTCCCCCACATTTTTGAATGGGTTTTGTTTCACAATCCTCTCCAGGGTGCAGTTATCCCTATTGCTTGTACACTTTTTTCTACCACATCTTTTCCTTCCCTTCGCCTCTCTATTATTGTGCTTGGACACAGAGCTCTGTGAACAGCCAGCCTCTTTTGTAATGACCTTTTGTGTCTTGCCCTCCTTGTGCAAAGTGTCAGTAGTCGTCTTTTGGACAACTGTCAAGTCAGCGGTCTTCCCCATGATTGTGTAGCCTACAGAACTAGACTGAGAGACCATTTAAAGGCCTTTGCAGGTGCTTTGAGTTAATTAGCTGATTAGAGTGTGACACCAGGTGTCTTCAATATTGAACCTTTTCACAATATTCTAATTTTCTGAGATACAAAATTTGGGATTTTCCTTAGTTGTCAGTTATAATCATCAAAATTAAAAGAAATAAACATTTGAAATATATCAGTCTGTGTGTAATGAATGAATATAATATACAAGTTTCACTTTTTGAATGAAATTAGTGAAATAAATCAACTTTTATATATATATATATATATATATATATATATTATAATATATTACAAACTTGGTTTGATGGACTCACTCAACTTCAAAACTTATTTCATCCATCTTGACATTTTCAAAACGCCTTTCAGCACTCTGAAATCCTCCCACTCACTGCATATTTGTCCTCAAATGAAGCCATTTCCTTTTAAAGCATGACTCGGTACTTTACACTTTCAAAGTTCACATCAAATGGAAGTTTTATTACTACTTCCTTCCCCTTCCCCTAACTCATAACTCTCCCCATCTATCTGTCAGGTCTCTGATGGAGCAGTTACGTCGACTGCAGTCACTGGTGATGAATGGCTCCTGTAAACCGGCTCAAACGGGAACCTGCATCCTGGTAAGATGACAGCGGAAGGAAGGAATGAAAGGAAAGGAAAAGAAATGAAGGAAGAAAGGTAGCTCTGTGCTTTGAAGGAATCCGCTCCAGGCGGTTTTAGAACTGAATCACAATCAAAGTAAAGCTTCAAAGTGAACATTTGCGGAAGAGTCAGAAAAAGGAAGAAAATAAATCTTCAGTGACACATCGACCAGAGCAGACAGAGATTTCAGCTGTGTCTGCGTCAGTGTCACTTAATTAAGTCATTTTCTTCTTTATTACAACTGATTACATCATTGACTGATCATGAGTACTCAAACAGTGAGTTACTGTATCAAACTATGCTCAGATTTGCCAAGATGCCAAAGGCTGCAATTATAAGTCAGAAATATCTGGCTGTGCTCTTCACATACTCCTCTGAAAGAGCATTAAACTTTCTGTGTAATGTTGCTGTTTGAGCATGAAAAAGGTCTGCAAAGTTACAAAGCACCAAGTCACTCCAGCGGGAGTTATTCTCCATATCAGTGTCACTGTTTCTGAACTCCCTGAAACGCCTCCATTGTAGTCTTGAGTTTCCTTCCAGGAACGAACACGTCACAATATTCCTCATTTGAATAATTCCCACCCAAAGCATACTCAAAATAAAGGGGCGGGGCCTGGTTGAGTTAGTTAGCAGTGTGTTGAAACTTGTGGTTATGGTAAGAGGCGGGACATTTCTAAAACACGCTCGAAGCGGTTGACCAATCCCAACACACTGCTCCAGCCGACCAATCAGGAGGGGCTTCATAGAGACAGGAGGCTTGTTCGAGATGCATCGGCGCAGAGCAGACCGATCAGCGTTTTTTTAAAGATTTTTTTTCTGGTTAAAATTGCGATTTAAAATGCGATTTATAAAACAATATCAGGTTTGTTTTTAACTCTAACAATTAAAAAATAGTAATATTTTTATTTTACAGAAAACTTGTAATGCAACAGCCTATGACTATAAATAATTATAAAGGTCTAAGGATTTATTATAAAACATTAAGTTAAGATCTGTGACAATAATTTCTTTATTTTTGTCAGGAGATATGCAAAATAAAAAATGGAGTCCATGTATTTAATATTAAATATGTGCCTCTTATGCATCCACTGTGAAAAAAAACCCCTCCTGCACTCTAAAAAATGCTGGGTTAAAAACAACCCAAGTTGGGTTGAAAATGGACAAACCCAGCGATTGGGTTGTTTTAACCCAGCGGTTGGGTTAAATGTTTGCCCAACCTGCTGGGTAGTTTTATTTAAACCAACTATTGTTTAAAAATTGCTATATGGCTAGCTTAAAATGAGGCAACAATAATAGACAAAAGGTGAATGTTTATTAATAAGCTTTAATATTTTATTAATATAAATGTAATAGTTTAATAGTTTATTAATATAAATTTATTAATAAGCAATTTAATAAATGTTTATTGTTTAATAATTATTCACTGAACATTAATAAATGTTCATTTCCAACATACTTTGGGTTAATTTTAATTAAGCAATACAGTAATTTTTAAACAATAGTTGAGTTAAATAAAACTACCCAGCAGGTTGGGCAAACATTTAACCCTACCGCTGGGTTAAAACAACCCAATTGCTGGGTTTGTCCATTTTCAACCCAACTTGGGTTGTTTTTAACCCAGCATTTTTTAGAGTGTGTGCTCTGGAAAAAAAATATTGATTGTATAGTTACAGTTATAGCCTATTTTTACCCAGAATAGGATTGAATGAGCAATACTTGGTGCTAAACATGTCTGTTTCCTACTGGACGCCAGAGGGCGCCCTTGAGCAGATACTCCAGATATGCCTCAGAGAAGTAATAAATACACACAGTTCCAGGAAATCCCCTATGAGTATCATACTACTGCTGTAACTGAATAAAAAGAAGATTGAAACACTTTGATTGATTAAACATGAATATAATAAACACACGACTATGACAATACATGGTTTATCTGTGTTCTTCAAGCCTTCTTGGGTATTTCCATAATAAAACGTATATATTTATAATGCAGTGCTAATCAAAATGCTATTTCAAACACTCGACTGATGTTATGAAGTGAGTTTGGAGTAAAAACACGTTATTCAATTTTGTTGGAAAAGAGGTTCATAAACGCTTCTCGTGTTTGTAAAGTTTGTATGTTTGAAGCGTGTTGCTTTTTCAAATGCAGTGCTTTCAGATGGATCACAAAGCCTTTGCATCATCATAATCGCAAGCCAAATCACAATTTCGGTTCAATTTCTGTTGAGATGTGCTGGTCAATATGATTACATTCAGTATGGCGGCATTTTAATGCCATTAATGACCGAGCGCACAATTGATGCTTGCGCGCGCAGTAAATCACTTCCGCGAGAGGATAACAGATCTGCACGCGAGGAAACGGGAGCCCGCAAGCTCATTTTAAACCCGCGCGCGCGCATGACATCTCCTCTGTGCGCAGATCAAGCCCTCGCGTGCTCGGACAAGATTCGCAGCACGCGCGTCATCATTCCCCACACTCGCGCTCAATCTTCTATTTCGCTCGCGCGAACACTTTTGATTTTTGTCAGTCGTGGGGCGGGACTTTACTTATTTCAGTGTAAGCTCAAATGTCATTGGTCAATTCAGTTTTTCCAGAAGTCTGCAAAGTATTCTTTAACATTATTCTTAAGTTGGAAAATAAGATAAAAATAGCAGTTGAGAAGGATTTTATTCTTAAGAATGTTTTATGAATCTGGCCCCAGATCAGCATATTAGAATGATTTCTGAAGGATCATGTGACACTGAAGACTGGAGTAATGATGCTGAAAATTCAGTTTTGATGACAGGAATAAATGACATTTTAAATTATATTCAAATAGAAAACAGATGTAAAAATATATTTTACTATATTAAGTTTTTTACTGCATTTTTGATTAAATAATTGCAGCCTTGGTGAACAGAAGAGACTTCTTTAAAAAACAAAAACAGTAAAAAAAAAAAAAAACTGTGTAAATAATATTATTTTTATTTTAAGTATATCACAGAGAATATTGCAATATCGCCGATTATAGTAAAGAACATTCTTGATTTTCTGAATCTTTTCATCTTTCCTGATAGAGAATGAGGATGCTGATTATAATGAAAGTGTTGATTGGTACAAGCCTGTTTAAAGGATGTAGGTCATAAGCTGACCCATATAGCAGGACTTGTATATTTAATTCCTCTCGTTTAATATTCCTTCTTTTCCTAGGTGCTAGTCATCTCTTTCTCTCTCATTCTCATCCCGAGCCTCCAGCCCATCTCACACAGGAGGGCCGCTGACCCCGGGGACTTCAGCACTGTGAAAGGTTGGTCAACATCAACATCATGCCACATGAAAAGCATTTCAGACAGCATCATGAAACTGTGAATTTTACTTCATTTATATCATGATATGCTTCTCAACGCATTTTGAAAAACTGTGTGTATCTACCAAACATCTCCGTTTTCCAATCTGAAGCGTGTAGTGAATCACCGCGACTTGAGATGTCAATGTAAACCGACTGATTTTAATTTAAAGATAATACAGACACATAAGCACTCTACATCAAGGCTTAACCTGATTTATATTCAGAGTTTCTTGAACAGGTCAAAGTGGGAGGCTGCAGCATTGAAGCGAACAGGCAATTTTTAGCTCACATATGAGAGTCGCCAGGCACTTCTGTACTTTTAGAGTAGTGACAGCAATCTGAAAGCAATGGGGTCACGGCTGTCAGACGTTATACAATGTGTGCTTTTCACAATCACAGATGTTCAGAACACTCACCTGCATTCATTTGTCATGTGGCACAACTTTTCTTCTCAACTCATGTTTGACCTTTCTCATACTCTGCTTGATTTAATCTCTGCTAGTGTTTCACTGTCTGCTTGCACTCAACCAAACAAGGTTATGGACAATAGTAGGAGATGCTGAAAAAAAAAATCTTTTATTCTCTACATCTAGAGACCATCTGGTGTTTTATAGCAGGGGTTTTCAAACTGGGCTCTAGAAGAGGGTTCTAAGAAGTCTATGGAAAATTTGACTTGAAAAAATTATTATTATTTTTTTTTACAAATTTTACAAAATTTTGATTTAGTGTGGACTATACAAATATACTTTAATTTAATAAAAAAAAAAAATGCTTCAATTTTTGTAACATCTAACATTAATATGAAAGAGAAAAAGATTTTAATAAAACAATTATTTATATTATCATTTAATTTTATAAAATAACGTGTCTGCATATATATATATATATGGATTATAAATTAATTGTATTGTATTATATATAATTACACAATGACTATATATATATATATATATATATATATATATATATATATATATATATATATATATATATATATATATATGCGTTTAAAAAATAATACGTTTTAAAAAAAAATAATAATATATAAATTATAAATATAAATAATTGTTTTATTAAAATATTACCTTTGTATTATTTTGAATTCATCTTTTTCTCTTTAATGTTATATATATATATATATATATATATATATATATACACACACATACAGTATATATATATATATATATATATATATATATACGTACATACAGTATATATAATATAAGCATGGATTATACAAATTAATTATATTAATTAATTAATTAATTAATATTTTAAAATATTTTGCTAAATATTTAAATGCACATTTTTTTTATTAAATGGTTATTTTTCAAAATGACTGATGCATCTTATATATATGGAAGAGAAGATTAATTCAAAATAATACAAAGCTAATATTTTAATAAAACAAGTATTATTATTTAATTTTTATAAAAAACATGTTGGTAAATATTTAAATACAAATATTTTTTATTAAATAATTATTTTACAAAATGATGTATCATACATATCATACTATTTCTCACACAATTTAAATGGGTCTTTATACATAAAAATAATATAGTCTGCCATTATATTTTAGCAAAATGATCATTATATCTGTGGTCAATGTCATCAAAACATTTGAAACCCCTTCTTTAAAGAACTCAGAAACTAAAACACATCTTTAATGTCGCAATCTACAACTTCTTTTAATATCCAGAGAACTATACAGCTCAACTCAAGAGCACTATACAGCCAAAAGTGATTATTGATAGAAAATTATCTCTAGAACCTAAAAGTTCTGAAAAGAACTAAAGTAAAACAATAGTTTTAAACAGAGAGTTAATCCAAATGTCATTTACGCACCCTCGTATTGTTCTGACCCTGAAGGCTGAGAAAATTATGACAGAATAAACCCAAGAGTGTTAAAGCATGTCCAGACATACTGATCTTTTTCTATAGCAATATCCTGGAACTGCTCTTGGGTGAACGTTTAATTCTATGTACATACAAATGAAAAAATTCACTGACTCTGAAAACTCCCGGAGACAGAAGACACTGAATATGCATCAGTGAGTCACTGTGCCGAGACTCAAAACAAGATCTGTTTTACTCTTCCCCTCTCTCCTGCAGTTCAGTCCAGGTCACTGCGCTCGGTGATGGAGGTCTACAGCATTCAGCCTGGCTATTCAGTCAACAGAGATGCGGATGTGTCCTCGTCCCCTCGCAGCAAGCTTCAGCTCAGGCCCGAGTACGCCGACATGGACCGTCTACATCACAACCATAGTTACGGAGACCGTGAGCATCACCACAGCGACCCCATCACCGGCAACGCTGCCTCAGTGAGCTGGGTATCGCATCACGATAAAGACAGGAAGTGATGTAACCGACTGGTGCATATTATACCAGACTTTTGACTATGGCAACGCTGCTCATTCCGGCCACATATCAGATGTGCAGACCGTCTGCAACCAACCAGTTTGTTTTGCTTCTAAGTTGCATTTAGTTGTGCGTTTATCTGAATAGATTTGACCACAATAACAGACTGGAATGGAAACATAAATCATGCTTTAATGATGCAGCAGCCTATGCAAAAAATAAAATTGTACAGAAAACACACAAAAAATTGTAAAATAGTGTAAAATATTCCAAGTTTATCAGAATATTTGTTTTTTACACAATAACATAATGGAATGGGAAAATAAATACGTCAAATATTGTAACAGCGTATGCAAAACAAAAAATAGTGTAAAATGTGTATAGAGAAAAGTGCTTATTTCACAGACGCTTAAAGGAGACCTATAATGCTCCTTGTACAAGATGTAATACAACAACAACAGCAACAAAGCTGGAGAATCTCACGCAGCCAAAATGACGTTTGTCAGTAACGAATGGTGTTCATTACATTGTTCAAACCGGAGTCGGACACTGATGGAGAGACTTATAGAATGCATTTCAATGTTTCTGAATGATTAGTGGATAAATTTATGTAGTTGCTGTGGAGTCGATTCAACTCATCGACTAGCATGTGCCGTCATGTTAATCTTTTATGCAAATCCAGCATTGAATTGACCCTCGTTTGTGAAGCAGTCCGGCGTAAAATGACGGCTTGTTAACAACACTTTACTACAACAACTCTTCCTCTTCTCTAAAGCAGCCCAACATGGCCTCACCCCCTTTGTTGTGTGTTCTCAGGGGTGGGGTTTATGTACATTTTATGGTTTGTGATGTCACTAACCGCGAAGAAGCTCATTGTAGTCCCTACCAGCCGTCTGTTGTAGTCCTTAAAAAGAGATTTCTGTAAAAGAAAATATCTCCCTCTGCATTGAACTTTGAGCATCGTAACTTTGCAGATGTTGTTTATGCTCAAACATTGCACACTAACTAAAGTGAAAAAAGTGAAACATAATCAAACACCCCTTTAAGCTGACTTTTCTGACCATCAACATTTGTAAACATGGCTTTGTTTACTCCCTTAAATTGCATAAAACCAGCCAATCAGATTTGATTAGGAAGTGTTTTCTGTGCAATATGCATCAGTGAGCCAGCATATGCATCCACAAATTTGCAAGAAAGTCAGATGCTGGCCTGTGTTTTTAAATGTTGCCATCGGGGAAGAGATTAATCATTCGGAAATTGGCCTAAAACGGCACATCGCATTAAAAGCGAATGCTCCTGCCAAGCGGTGTTCTGATCGCCGTGCCAAGATCACCTTTGCTTCGGCTGTTGATCAGCTCAAATTGATGCGCAGACAGCTCATCTCATTTGTGCAGAATCAAGCAGCAGCAAAAGAGTACTGTACCAACATAGGACTGGGTGTTCATTCCAGACGTTTGTTAATGTGAGTTTGTATCCAGTAATATCTTTGTCTTAATCCTTATCTGAGGGGTCATTTTGTCTATAACTTTGTTCTCTAACTCATTCGGTGCACAGAACTCCCTCAAGTGCGGATCCTGAATGCTAAATGACACTTTTACTTTTTGTTGCTCTGTAAACTAGATGCACAATCCATTTAGTAGCCTATTAAAACAGGCAGCAGCTGTGAAACCTAAACTTACTACATAATAATGAAGCAGAGAATGTAGATTGTTCAAGCAGGTGTTTGCTCTTTCTTGCTCCATCTCTGTGAACCTCCAGGCAGCGGTCGCCTGACGATCAGAATGTGTATAATTGGATCCGTGGAGTATTGCACATCCTGAGACCGAAGCATTCATCAGCGCATCAGGAGTGGTCAAGGCCATGTGCGTTAAAAAGCACCTTTCGCTCCAACACGCACTAGAGTTTCAGGTGCTGAGCCGAATGTTCTGCTCATGTTGTGTGCTTTAGAGGTGAAGGAAAGGCAGTGAGGAATAACAATTATCCATTTCACTCAAGGTCAATCCTTTTGCATCAAAACTGCGCTGCTGGCACACAGTGTGGAGCTCCAGGAAATACAGTGCAACCCTGGACTGAAGGAGCAGCTTTGTTTTCTTTCTACACATTTCTCCTCTCCTTCCTCGGGGGTTTTTGCTCATTAAATTCTTTTCTACTTCTTGTTTTTTTTTTTTTTTTTTTACATTTTATACTGCATAATTGAAGCAGTGAGTCTTTAGAATATTACTGATTAATTGGTAACCACAGTATTATGAGTATGTGGCATTATATTTTCCAAGATAAAGTTGGAAGATTTCAAGGTTTTGCAATAATGTGTAAAATACCACATCAAATTGAATGTATTTATTTCCTTTTGCTTTGTATTTTAAGACGATATTCAGACTTGAATGATGGCATCCACTTGCAAATAAATAACCTCAGGTGTTGATATGTGTGTGTGTGATTTATGGGAAGTTCCTTTGTGATTTGAAAATCCTCTGACTGACAGTAGTTAAGTAGATCACGTTTACGATGTATACTTAATTTGTTCATTTCACAAACTTTATCAGGTAATCAGGTATACATTTTAGTGTATCATAATTCAGAAAATTTTGAATAGGACTTTTCTTCAAAGGCTTGATCTTTCAGAACATTCTGTTCCCAATATAGGACTATTATGATTATGAATATATTTATTAAGTCTTTCAGGGATTTTAAACTCCATTAAAAGTGAGGGTCTGTTAAGGCTCTACAATATCTAATATGACAAAGGTTTTCATAACTGTTTTTTTAAACATTGGTTAGGTCCACTTTTAACCACTTGTATTTTCGAAAGGTGTATAAAAAGCAGTGTATGTGATTTATGTGTTATGAAAAAGCATATACACAGTTCAGTTGAATGCTAACATTTGCCCTCTAATGCTGAATGTACTAATCAAACTGTTTGCTGAAAATATCCACAACTTAACAACACTGAAATAGTATAGGTATATAATTGGCTCAGTTGTGCACCATGGGTTTCTCCATCAATATTTAAAGCTACACTATATATAACTGTTTTGTTCGAAATCAACAAAATGTAAATAATAAACGAGTAGCTGTCATAAAACATCTTCCAACCCGTGTTTTTGCCTTACCCTAAATCGTTATGGTAAGCCTATAATTATTATTCATACTTTAGAGTTATCGGGACAGATTTCCCTGGAAACTGCATACTTTCATCATTCGTCTGTGTGCGTTCACGGCATATCCGTAAATAAAGGAAAGAAGCTCAGACTACTACTATATGCATTTAAAGGGAACCTGCCCCTTTTCACGGGATGCAATACAAGTCTCTGGTGTCTCCAGAATGTGTCTGTGAAGTTTCAGCTCAAAATACCCCACAGATCATTTATTATAGCTTGTCAAATTTGCCCCTATTTGGCTGTGAGCAAAAACATTTGTGTGTGTCTCTTTAAATGCAAATGAGCTGCTGCTCCCGCTCCCTTTCCAGAAGAGGGCGGAGCTTTAACAGTTAGAAAGTGTGCATTTCCTGGATGTCCGAATCGTGAAAAAATAACGAGTAAACGTAAAGGTGCCTTAACATTGCCACAAAATGAACGGCTTACCTTTCACCGTTTCCCATCAAATGATCGTGAGTGACTGAATCTATGGCTGCTGGCTGTTCAACGGGATGTTAATTTACCGATTAATTTCGTCAAGCACATGAAGTTGTGCAGTGAACATTTCTCTCCAGACGACTTCAAATCAGTTCAACAAAAAAGATTACTGAAATCAACAGCTGTGCCCAACTTGTTTATACAGACCAACAAGGTAAGTGGAAGCAGTATGTGGTAATTGTTAAAGTCATGATACACTCATTTAGTTTTGTCTTTATTTGTATATGGCTATATATTAAATAAAAAAAAACATAATACATGATACAGTGAATTATCTTTCGGAAGCTTGAGACTGCGGTTGCTCAACAACAACAAAGCTGGAGAATCTCATGCAGCCAAAATGAGGATTGCCAGTAACGGTGTTCAGCCTTACATTGTTCAAACCGGAGTCGACACTGATGGAGAGACTCAGGAAGTTTTAAATGTTTCATAATGGTTAGTGGATTAATGAATGTAGTTGCTGTGGAGCTGATTCAACTCATCAACTAGCACAGTGGTTTCCAACCACTTTCCTGGAGGCCCCCCAACACTGCATATTTTGTATCTCTCCTTTGTCTGACACATCCATTTCAGGTCTTGGGGTCTCTACTAATGAGCTGATGATCTGAATCAGGTGTGTTTGCCTTTAGTTATTATTCTGGAATTAATGTAGAAATGCTTAAAACACTAACTTGATGAGATTGACTTGGTTTTGATAAATAGAACATTACATTGTTAATGTAAAATTACAAAATAGAATTGTATTTGGTTTCTTTTTTTCTTTTTTTGATGTAATGTAAAGTAATGTTCATTTAACAAGGAAGATGTGTCAACGTTAAGAGTAATGCATGAATTTACATTGATTTACATTCCTTTTTTCAGAACACCACTGCACGCCACAATTAGTTTTATTATTATAAGAGGATATGTGAGCGTGCAAACTCATAGTCTACACACTGCTCCAAATGCCGGTGCTTTTGTTCAGTGTGCTATATGCCGCTCTAGGTTGGGTTATGTTAAGTTGTAGAATAAAGGAAAGGTAATTTAGATTTACAATTACTAATCTGGTGATAACTTTATGATATAAGTGAAATAATTTCAAATGAATGTACAATAAATAAATAAATTAATTAATGAAATAAAAAAAATTAAAAAATCCTCTCTTTTTTGCCACCTTCACTGCACTGCCGCACTAGGCACGTGTCGGCCCTGAGTGGAACCGAAGCACAACTCACGTCATTACCAAAACAATGTTCCTCCTTGTAGTTTTATGCTTTAACTCACATAGCATAGCTTTAATAATAATAATAAAAAAAAAACATAGAACAAAATTTTCTTTAAAAATATACAGTGGGTACGGAAAGTATTCAGACCCCCTTAAATTTTTCACTCTTTGTTATATTGCAACCATGTGCTAAAATCATTTAAGTTCATTTTTTTTCTCATTAATGTACACACAGCACCCCATATTGACAGAAAAACACAGAATTGTTGACATTTTTGCAGATTTATTAAAAAAGAAAAACTGAAATATCACATGGTCCTAAGTATTCAGACCCTTTGCTCAGTATTTTGTAGAAGCACCCTTTTGATCTAATACAGCCGTGAGTCTTTTTGGGAAAGATGCAACAATTTTTTCACACCTGGATTTGGGGATCCTCTGCCATTCCTCCTTGCAGATCCTCTCCAGTTCTGTCAGGTTGGATGGTAAACGTTGGTGGACAGCCATTTTTAGGTCTCTCCAGAGATGCTCAATTGGGTTTAAGTCAGGGCTCTGGCTGGGCCATTCAAGAACAGTCACGGAGTTGTTGTGAAGCCACTCCTTCGTTATTTTAGCTGTGTGCTTAGGGTCATTGTCTTGTTGGAAGGTAAACCTTCGGCCCAGTCTGAGGTCCTGAGCACTCTGGAGAAGGTTTTCATCCAGGATATCCCTGTACTTGGCCGCATTCATCTTTCCCTCAATTGCAACCAGTCGTCCTGTCCCTGCAGCTGAAAAACACCCCCACAGCATGATGCTGCCACCACCATGCTTCACTGTTGGGACTGTATTGGACAGGTGATGAGCAGTGCCTGGTTTTCTCCACACATACCGCTTAGAATTAAGGCCAAAAAGTTCTATCTTGGTCTCATCAGACCAGAGAATCTTATTTCTCACCATCTTGGAGTTCTTCAGGTGTTTTTTTAGCAAACTCCATGCGGGCTTTCATGTGTCTTGCACTGAGGAGAGGCTTCCGTCGGGCCACTCTGCCATAAAGCCCCGACTGGTGGAGGGCTGCAGTGATGGTTGACTTTCTACAACTTTCTCCCATCTCCCGACTGCATCTCTGGAGCTCAGCCACAGTGATCTTTGGGTTCTTCTTTACCTCTCTCACCAAGGCTCTTCTCCCCCGATAGCTCAGTTTGGCCGGACGGCCAGCTCTAGGAAGGGTTCTGGTCATCCCAAACGTCTTCCATTTAAGGATTATGGAGGCCACTGTGCTCTTAGGAACCTTAAGTGCAGCAGAATGTTTTTTGTAACCTTGGCCAGATCTGTGCCTTGCCACAATTCTGTCTCTGATCTCTTCAGGCAGTTCCTTTGACCTCATGATTCTCATTTGCTCTGACATGCACTGTGAGCTGTAAGGTCTTATATAGACAGGTGTGTGGCTTTCCTAATCAAGTCCAATCAGTATAATCAAACACAGCTGGACTCAAATGAAGGTGTAGAACCATCTCAAGGATGATCAGAAGAAATGGACAGCACCTGAGTTAAATATATGAGTGTCACAGCAAAGGGTCTGAATACCATGCACCATGTGATATTTCAGTTTTTCTTTTTTAATAAATCTGCAAAAATGTCCACAATTCAGTGTTTTTCTGTCAATATGGGGTGCTGTGTGTACATTAATGAAAAAAAAAAAAAAACTTAAATGATTTTAGCAAATGGCTGCAATATAACAAAGAGTGAAAAATTTAAGGGGGTCTGAATACTTTCCGTACCCACTGTATATATTTTGAGGTCTAAAAAATGCTCATTGAGTAGTGTAAAAAATATTCTTATTTGATTCTTTGAGGATTCGCCTTTGGTCCCATTAGAATTATTTAGGATTGATTATTAATTATGAAACGTTCGAGAAGAGCCACTAAAACAATCCTGACTGAATATCTCAGAATCTGTGGAAAGCCAGTTGTCCTGGAATGAACTCAATTAATGCATCAGCCGCCTTGAGGAAAAGTCGATTGCCCCTCCACCTCTAACATGTTCAATCACTGTCTCACAGAGCCCAGGGCTGAGTAGTTCGTTCTGGATTACAGAATTCTTCTCAAAGAGCCGAGTTGAGCAGGAGGATGGACATCTGAATGTGTGCGGAGAATCACTGACTGCTCCGATCTCTCTCTAACTGTATTCCCTTTGCATTCCAATAACACTTGAAGCAACAACAACTGAACCTCAAACCGAAAAAGGGAAAGTGACAGTATGTGTAATAACAGAGTTGGGCAATTTACTTCAAAAATGTAATATATTATATATTAGTAGTTATTAGTTACATTACAATATTACTCTCTCTGAATTGTAATGCATTACACTACTTTTGCATTACTTTTGATTTACTTTCACCTAAATAACCACAGAAGTATGACAGACATAAAATGCTAAAATGTAGTTTATTGCTGCTCATTAATACGCTCAGTGGAGGGCGATGTGGTGTACCATAATGACTGCGTAGGCCAGTGATCCTCCAAGGTGAAGCTTGGAGATAACTTAAAAATTTTTAGATAACTTAAAATTAATTAATAAACACACAATTATTAATTAATAAACACCACCTCACTGCGTATTCTGCGATTGTTTTGGAGATTGTTTATTTTTTGCTGGGTACCTGGCCACTCAGGAATCTAATGAGCAAGCCGACAATGCTGCCAAAGAAGCATTAAACCAGAAAAATGTTCTATACCCTTTACAGACCTGAAAACAGCGTTAAATACATACACCAAAAACAAATGGCAATTGGAATAGGATCATATATATATATATATATATATATATATATATATATATATATATATATATATATATATATATATATTATTTTTTTTTTTTTTTTTACATTGCCCCTTTTTTACATTTGAGCCCCTGCCCCTGAGGAACTCTCTGCACGTCCCTGAACAGAACAGATGGTATTACACTATGTTCATTCGTGATTGATTACACATACTGCCACTTTCCCTTTTTTGGTTTGAGGTTCAGTTGTTGTTGTTGCTTCAAGTGTTATTGGAATGCAAAGGGAAGTTAGAGAGAGATCGGAGCAGTCAGTGATTCTCCAGACACATTCAGATGTCCATCCTCCTGCTCAACTTGGCTTTTTGAGAAGAATTCTGGTTCAGTATGATGGTTTTATAAGTGTTATTGGAATGCAATCCCTTTGCATTCCAATAACACTTCTGATGGGATATGAAGTCTGAATACTGACCCATTTTTACAGGCAAATGTTGAAGGTCATCAAACTCAACAGAATTCAGCCACCATCTCTCTCACATTTCTCAGTTATTTACCTCTCAAAAAACCTCCCTATATGAATTAAAGTTTATAAACTTAAAGTTATTTAAAGATATAAATTAGTTTGCTTTTATCACAGTTAAGTGAATTTGAAATGGCTTCATTCATTTGGTCTGAGCAGGTGTTTTTGATCAGATGATTTCTGCTTCATTACTAACATGAAAAATAAATATTTCAGCAGTGCCTATTTTTTTCTTTTCTATATATTCTCATTGTTTTAGGAATATAGTTTAAATTTTAATCAATTTATAGTTGTTTTTTCCTGTCATCAATTGAACTTCATTCTGCAACATCCTTCAAGTGACATTGTTTGGGAGGAGAAAAAAGTATGATCATATCAAAATGATATAAGAATATCTAAATTTACAACATAAATAAATAGCGTCATCCCTGTTTCTGTTTAACCCTTAAACGTACTTGTATGGAAAAAAGCATGACATTGTCTTTTCAGCAAATAATGACTTAAGTATCAGTCTTTGTTTAACACACAATAACTATTAAGAATCTTCATGAATATACAAGGAAAACAGGACACATCCATTCAGAAAAGTCACCTTGTTTGACCTATAAAAGTTTAAGAATATGCATTCTTAGATTATATTACACAGAGATGATTTTCAGGACAAACTGTTAAATTCATTTCAGTATCTCCCAAGAGTGAAAAACTTGGTAAAACTCAATGAATTAACTGATATGTGTTCCAGTTACTTTGCTTCAGTCAGAACAGGCTTTTGTGTTTCAACCACAAAAAAATCACTTCTCTTCAATTCCACGATTCTAGCTACGGTGATGTTAATGGCTTTGGGGTTCATTATATATGTGTGTCAGTACAGCATTTATTACAGTGAATATTTCTCAAGGTGAGATTATTTTTTAAGAACATTTGAGTATAGACACACTCTCTAAAGTCTAGTTATTAACCAGGAAAAAGACATTATAGTAGTCACCCACATTAATTTCATTTAAATGTAAGCTACAGAAATTGGGTATTACAAAATATGCCAGGGTCATTTTATCCCCAATGAACAAACATATATATATATATATATATATATATATATATATATATATATATATATATATATTTCTCATCAGATTGCATTACTGTAATGCAAAAAATTGCATTAAAGAATTTACATTTTATATAGAACTTATATAAGTTTCAGTCTTGTAGAACATACATTTATTGATTTTACAGATGCTTTCATCCATACTCAAATGTCTGTTATAGTAAGTTAAATAACAATAATAATAATTAAAAAAAAAACAACTAGCCTACATTATTATCTCTTTTTTTAACGCTATAAGTGAAAACTTCCCCATGTGACAGCAGCCAGTCTCCCTTATAAAAGCCTCAGTGATGCTCCTCGAGCTCATTCAGGTGCGGTGAGTCAGAGGAGAGAGGAGCAGCACAGATTCACGCAGCAGCAGCAGCAGCATCTGAATCTGGGAATAAAGAGTTTATACACATTAGGATCGCATGCTGCACATGTAGGATGAACTTTAGGGAAACATTTGTGTAGCGCATAGAAATCGTATGGGTGCGTAAAGCCGTGCCATGCAGGGGAACAGCAGCGCGTTGGCACCGGGTTTAGCGTCGTGCGGTCCGGGACTGGACGAGGGCGATGCGCTGTCGAACCGGACTGTCCAGAACCTGTCGCTCCGCTGCTGGCTGCAGCTGCTCTCCAGAGAATCCGCGCCGGAGCTCTACGGCGACAGCTCGAGCATGGCCATGCGCGTCGTGATTGCGCTCGTCTACCTGATCGTGTGCGCGCTGGGGCTCGTCGGGAACTTGTTGGCACTTTACCTGCTCCAGTCGCGCCACAGACTCAAGCAGTCGTCCATCAACTGCTTCGTCATGAGTTTGGCCGTGACAGACCTGCAGTTCGTCCTGACCCTTCCGTTCTGGGCCGTGGACACTGCTTTGGACTTCAGATGGCCGTTTGGAAAGGTGATGTGCAAGATCATCAGTTCGGTGACCACCATGAACATGTACGCGAGCGTGTTCTTCCTGACGGCCATGAGCGTGGCGCGCTACTGCTCTCTGTCCTCTTCCCTACGGATGCAAAGTCCCAAAACGGCCTCGGCCGAGGTCAAGTGGGCCAGCTTGGGGATCTGGCTTGTGTCCGTGGTGGCCACCATCCCGCACGCGGTGTACTCGACTACTGCGCAGGTGTCCGACGACGAGCTGTGCCTCGTCCGCTTCTCGGACTCCGGCAGCTGGGACCCGCAGCTGCTGCTCGGGCTCTATCAGACCCAGAAGGTCCTTTTGGGCTTCGTTATTCCGCTGGTCATCATCTGCGTTTGTTACCTCCTCCTGCTGCGCTTCGTTCTGCGGCGGCGCGTCAGCGGCATTCCCGGCTCGGAGAGCGAGAGAGGGCGGCACAAGCGCCGCTCCAAAGTCACCAGATCCGTCACCATCGTGGTTCTATCGTTCTTTCTGTGCTGGCTACCCAACCAGGCGCTGACCCTTTGGGGAGTGCTCATCAAATTCGACCTGGTGCCGTTCAGTAACGCGTTTTACAACGCGCAGGCATATGCGTTCCCCATCACCGTGTGCCTGGCGCACACCAACAGCTGCCTGAATCCGGTGCTGTACTGTCTGATCCGACAGGAGTACCGCACCGGCCTCAAGAAACTGCTGTTTAGAGCCACTCCGTCCATCCGGAGCCTGGCCAAGCTGTTCTACAGGAGGAAGAAGGTGGCGGAGGCTCCGCCTGGAGTTGCCGTGGTGCAGATGGATATCGGGATGTGACGTTACCAATAAGGAAAAAGCCACTAAGACTCGTTTGAACTTTTAAATGCATCATCATCGCATACTTCTACAACATGGATTTATCAGACATTGCTTATTTGAAATAGCATTGCATTATCACATAATACATCTGCATTACCAGTCATTCATTTGGACACACTTTTATATGTTTTTCCCATTCAAGTTGAAGGAAATATTCTTAAAAAGCTTAAGGGAGATACAAAAATATCGGTTACACTTTATTTTGAGGTGACATAGTTACATTTTACTTACTCAAATAAGTACTGTAAGTACTCAGATAAGTAATCTATCTATCTATTGATCTATCGATCTATCTTCGTTTAATGGGTAAATTGAAGCAGATAGTTATGTAAAAGCATTAGCAAATGTCATGGGAATGCAAAAATGATATTTGTTGTAGTTTCCATTTACAACTATGGAAGTTTATCCAACTATGAAGATTTGTGCTTTTGAGAATCCTGGAAATGAGTCCATTATTCGAAAATGTCAATCATAGCAATATAATAAATGAGGTGTGTTCCGCCTCCTGACTGGTAATGTGACATATGAGACCATGATAGTTGATTCTATTTCTAAACATTTTGTTTTCTGGCCATCTCAAATATCTCAAACAGCCAACGTCTCCATAAAATATGCAGTGTTTCCAAAAGCTGAGCTTCAGGACATTCACTGAGACTGAGTGTATTTTTTCCTGCTGGGGGGTAAATAAGGACAGAAAAATATTGACTGAACTTTTTGGACCTTTAGAGGAAAAAGCCATGCGGAGAGGAACTATTTTCTAAACTGTCCGTAAGCACTTTGAATAGTTCAGTCCATTTGCAGTGTGAACACAATCTGCACATCATCAACAACACTGTCTTTCTGATGTTTCAAAGTGTCATTTCTGCGAAAAAATAAATGTTTAAGTATATTTCCACTTCTGATACATCTTCTGATAGCATAAGTCAATTGCAATAGTTCACTTTGCTGGATTGTACATGGCTCTGTGTAAATAAAAACGTTTCAAGCAAATTCTCTATTTTTGGTGATTATTCACTTTTGATCAAATGATAGTCAATGAAATTGAGAAAAAATGGAATTTGTTATTGGAGGTGCACAATTTGTCATAACATCTAAATCCAGTTGTTATGCCTTGATATTCAAGGTATTTGTATGACATAAATTCTGCAGGCTTTGCTGTAATATGTGTCAGATTCATATATACACTCTTAATAATAAAAGCTCTTTATTGGCATTCACTGTATGGTTCCATGAAGAACATTTAACATCCATTTCCATTCCACAAAAGGTTCTTTATAGTGGAAAAAGATTCTTCAGATTTTAAAATGTTCTTTTCACTAAGAAGAAAAAAGTTCTTTCAAGAAGTGTTCACTGTTTGAACAACAACAAAAGGTTTCTTCTATGGTATCACTGCAAAAAACCCTTTTGCAACCTTTATTTAAAAAAAATATATATATATGTATGCACAAAATATTTAAATATTCAGTCTACAACATTGCTTAAAATACTGTACAATGTGAAGCACATTGTACAGTACCTTCCATAACCAGTTTTGTTTAGTCACAATTTTTAACATCTTCCTCACTCTTGATTATTTGAGCAAAATACCAAAGATGAAACACAACAATAAAAAATGAAAATAGGCGCAATATAATATGATGTGCAGTATTTTGTATTTAATACAAACAACTGTAAGAGAAAGCAAACGTTTGAAACATTCAGAAATGATTTTTTGCTGCTTGCTTAATTAGTATAATTCATGCAATCCATTTCAATTTCTAAAACAGAAGTTTACTCAATCCAATTGTGTTCCACAAATAATATCCGTCGCTGTTAATGCAGCATTGCTGAAACTAGGCCAGGCATTTCCTGATGCAAGCAGGCACAGAGAGAGCAAATCTTACAATTATTTGTTTTTAATTTCCTTGGGAAATATTTCTCCAAAATATCTTCTTTTTGTTTCACAGAACAAAGTAACTCACACAGGACTGCAACGAGATGAAGATTTTCATTTTGAGTAAACTATCCCTTTGAAAAAATCAATTTCCAGTGTGTGAAACCTCTGCCCACAACCAAATTAAGTTTAACCAAAGAATTATTATTATTATTATTATTATTATTATTTTGAGTGATTGTGCATTTACATTAGCCTGGATTGTAAACAGGTCAGTGACAAGAATGGAAATGTGATGATGTGGTTTCTATAGCATGCGTTTCGCTTGATGAAAAACCATAAAGCTTCATGCACACAGAATAATAATGCAATAAAACTGGAGAAAAATTTCACTGCAATATGCATGATCGTGACCTCTCATCCGACATTCAGCATTGTGAGCTGTCAGTCATGGTTAAGTCTTCTCATCTCTCCACATGTTCAGATAGGTTTCATGTGAGATGCACAATCTCAGGTCATGAAGCGCTCTTCATTAGTCATGTCTGTCAACTGGCAATACAGATCTTCACTCTTGCATCTGTTTCTGTAAATCAGCTTTAGATTTTACAGCTGTGACTGAAGAGATATAAACTAACCCCAATATACTGGATCCTGTTTAAATTTTAAATGATTTAAATTATTATATGCAGTAGATTTATTCTAAATAATCAGATTTAGATTGTGCCTATTAATTTTAAATGAGTGGCATGGCATTGCTTTATAGCAGAGCTGACATTTGATTTATTTAGGGATTCTGTGGTGAATCTTAAATTTGTTTGCCTGTTACCAGGAGCTCTGGATGAAATTGCTGAACATTTTGTGCTGGAAGCTTAACCTACATTTTTCATGGACTTCAGAAATAAAGCAGCATAGCAAATGCATGCTCTGCTTTGATTCGGTCAAACCAAAATGTAGCACAGCTAATGTAGTGTAAATATCTTTTAGTGCCATTATAACCATAATTCTGTATGACTGGCCTCTTATGTCATTTTGTCATCTTAAATAAAAATTTAATGGACAGACATGTAACTGTCTCAAATCATTTTCAAAACATTGGGGATAAGTGTGTTTTGAAGTAGAAAGAAACATCCTCTGTGAATTTTTTCATTTATTTAGTAACTTACAGAGTGTATTAATGGTGAGTTACGCCCGTAGGTGACGATATGTGACTGTGGAAAAAGATGTCTTTATGAGTGAGTCACTGAATCATACATTCAGCTGATTCGTTCAAAACTCTGATTCATTCAGTCCGGAGCCTCGTACATGACATTCAGGGAAAAAAGTAAATCTTGCAAACAATTAGTAAATAGTGTACACAATTTAGCCTACAATTTTTTTTCCTGCATGTCATGTGCAGGGTTTTGTAATTCAGTCTTTTTTTATGAGTGAACCATTGAATAATTCACTCGACCGATTCTCATTCATTCAAGAACAAAAGTAACTGGCTATAAATCTATGGAAGCTTGTTTCTGCCACTTTTTTCTCACAATTGCAAGTTACAAACTCACAATTTTGAGATAAACTTGCAATTCTAACTTTATTTCTTGCAATTCTGGCTTTGTTTCTTGCATATGCAAGATATAAACTCATAATTCTGACTTCTTTTCTTAGAATTGTGAGATATAAACTCACAATGGCAAGTTATAAAGTCCAGTTCGGAGGAAAAAGACTAACTTTTTTCCTCAGAATTGCAAGTTTATATCTCACAATGCTGACTTTATAACTTACCATTCTGACTTTAACTCACAATTGTGAGTTTATATCTTGCAATTCTGACTTTATAGCTCGCAATAAAGTCAGAATTGCGAGATATAAACTTACAATTCTGACTTTTTTTCTCAGAATTGTGAGTTTCTGACTTTGTGTCACGCTTTGAGTTTGCTTGTTCACATTTAGAGTTTGTTTTTGATCTGTTCTGTTCATGTTTGAGTTTCTCTGTTATTCTATTTTTTATTTCAGTTCTCCTCAGTTCTCTCCCTGTTTCTTTCTATGAATACTATTAGAATAAATTAGTTCTGTTCAGGTTTGTCTCGCTAATTAGTTAATTTTTGATTGCTCTTGTATTTGTGTTTCTTTCAGTGTACTGTCTGTCCTCATCATTATGTATGTTGGTTGTTCTGTTCCAGAGATTAACCAGTGTTTTGTAAAGTTTAATAAAAGAAGCTGCTGCATCTAGATCCTGACAACTTTCCTTTGTGTTGCAACCAGCGACCGTGACATTATAACACACATTTGTGACATTATATCTTTATTTTTATTCAGTGGAGGAAACAAGCTTCCATAGAAATCACATAGTACTTTTGTATAATAAAGTGAAAACAGTATGTGAACAACATGGTAGTATGTCTGAATTCAAAGTATTCATAAAACAGTATTCAAGATATATCTTACTATTTACACTGAGATTCTGAAGTGCGCATTCAATGGACATTTTTCCTATCCTGCGAGGCCACGTGAGAAGATTTATGAATTGCAGTGAAGCAATGCAACTGATGCTGGTTGGTCACATGACAATGACAACATGACGGGCAAAGTAGTTACTTGTTCTAAAGAAGTACCTACTGAGAGATATGCGATTTTGGACGCAGATATGAGTGAGTCATTAAATCATTTCATTCACAAATTAATTTGTTTAAATTAACAAATAGCCTATTTGTACAAACACATCTGTAATGCTTTAATTGCTCACCGTCAAAATGGCAACTAGCATACATGAATGCTAATGACTTCATTTGCAGTCTTAACACACATCCCGTGTGTTTGTAAATCTTTTTGAAGTGTTTGGCACTGCTGACAGTGACATGCCGTTACTCACCTCATCTCTCGCTGGATTGCCAGAAGATGATCAGTTTCAGAAGCTGCCGAAGTGACAGATGCTAGGAAGATCTTGACAAGTTTGCTTGAAAAACCAGAGTGCCAAAAGGTTCAGTTCCTCTGATTCCTGCTGTTTACAGTGGAATGCTGTAATGGAGGATAATTCACTGCAATTATGCTGTGCTGCTTCTGCTTTGATGGATGGTCTCACATGCTTATTGTTAAGTAGCTTAATACAGTCTGTGTACATTTATTAATTAAAATAGGCCTAGACACACTCCACACTCTAAAAAAAGTTTTCTAAAAAACAAAAAAAAACAAAAAAAAAAAACCCTTGAAATATTGTGGCAATGTGATGCAAGAGATTTCTTACTCTCATCTTGATCTAAGTGCCTCACACAACTAAAATATTTAACTTTGCACCATCAAGAAAATGCAGATGCATTCTGAAGGCTGTGTTAAGCTGAACTGTGTTCATCAGCACTTTTAATGTTTTAATGACTTAGCCCAGTTTGAGCCTACCTTCGAATATTTTGTTGTTTCAAGTGTCTATATTTTTGCATAAAACTTAATAATTTTAAATAATTTTATTAATTGAAATGGATGATCATAAAAAAAAATATTTTTTTAAATAACACATTTTATTTTTGGTATGCTTTAACCATAATACAGGCACACACACAAATATCAAATATCACACACACAATATCAAATATCTTCATATCATTAAGGTTGAACCACTGAAGTCACGTCAACTGTTTTAAAGGTGCCATCTAATGAAAAATTGAATTTACCTTGGCATAGTTGAATAACAAGAGTTCAGTACATGGAAATGACATACATTGAGTTTCAAACACCATTGTTTCCTCCTTCTTATGTAAATCTCATTTGTTTAAAAGACCTCAGAGGAACAGGCGAATCTCAACATAACACCGACTGTTACGTAACAGTCGGGATCATTAATATGTACGCCCCCAATATTTGCATATGCTGTCGCTATTTTCATTTTTAAACACTTGCAGTCTGTATAATTCATAAACACAACTTCATTCTTTATAAATCTCTCCAACAGTGTAGCATTAGCCGTTAGCCACGGAGCACAGCCTCAAATTCATTCAGAATCAAATGTAAACATCCAAATAAATACTATACTCACATGATCCGACGCATGCATGCAGCATGCATGACGGACATTTGGTAAAGATCCATTTGAGGGTTATATTAGCTGTGTAAACTTTGTAAATGCACTGTATTATAGTCGAGAGCTCGGAGGGGCAGAGAGCGCGAGGATTTAAAGGGGCCGCGCATGCTTAATCAGAGCATATTTAATGATGCTTCAAAATAGGCAGTTAAAAAAAATTAATTAAAAAAAATGTATGGGGTATTTTGAGCTGAAACTTCACAGACACATTCAGGGGACACCTTAGACTTATATTACATCTTGTAAAAACTGGTTCTAGGGCACCTTTAACAATGTCTTTAGTACCTTTCTGGACCTTGAAAGTGGTGGTCATATCTATGGACTCAGTCATATACCTCTCGGATTTCATCAAAAATATCTTAATTTGTGTTCCAAAGATGAATGAAGGTTTTACGGGTGTGGAACATGAGGGTGAGTAAATTTTCATTTTTGGCTGAACTAACTCTTTAATGTGTGAGAATCCCAGTAGAACAGCAGGTTCTGAAATACTCAGACCAGCACACCTGGCACCAACAACCAGTAACTTAAATCACATTTCTTCCCCATTCTGATGCTCAGTTTGAACTTCAGCAGATCATCTTGACCATGTCTACATGCCTAAATGCATTGAGTTGCTGCCATGTGATTGGCTGATTAGATATTTTCATTAAAGAGCAGTTAATGTGTATCTGCAAGTGATTAAAGAAGTTTTTTCATTTATGAGTAAGTTTGTGTATAGGATTTTTAAATTAATGTTGTTTGTTTCTGTAATGTGAAGCCAAAGTCAAAGTTCCACAACGTGGACAAATAAAGTCTCCAAACTGAAATATTATAAAACCAATGATAGTTTTTGTACCTCAACTGCATGAAAAAGCAGCCTTGAAATAGAGAAAAAAAAAATATATACCGAGGTTCATTTGCTCAAGGGCATCGCTGGACAATTCACATCATTTAACAATTCACAGTAGGTGTGTATGATCTCCATTCCCCTGAGCCTGCTCTCCATTATCAATAACCAGATCAAAACATGTCATTGCATGAAAGCACTGGTCTTAATTTAGCAATCAGACCGGGTCAAGACGGTTTAATTTGGTTGGCGTGTTACTGTCATCGTTGTCTGTTAAGTTTAGCATCACTGTGAGACATATGCAGCTTTCTATGTCAGAGCTGAATTGCCAAAGAGAAGGAAATCTCATGTGACTACCCTTCTTGAATAAAGGTTAAATGAAAAATGAAATGATTTGTTTACTGCAGGAGTGTAAGAGAGCAGAGATGATCTGCTTTGCAATTCTGAAGTGGATTTGCCATTTAAAAGTGTCATTCTTGTGAATCTGGAGGATGCTGTTTGATTAAATTAAGCTGTTTTGTTTGTGATTTTTGCAAAGGTCATTGATACTCTGCTGTCAGTTTAATCAAGATCTCAGAGTGGAATATCCAGGACAGAGAAATATAGCGTTAATACCATGGTATGATGTTAGAAATTCAGAATTAAAGTGGTATTACTCACAACAAAATACTAAGTCACTGTTTGGGTTTTAATAGGCAAATACTTAAGTCTATGACTGGATCAATTATTGATGAATTATTCTAGCATATGTTTGGAAACAGTTCTTCTAACCCTAATTTATGAATTGTGTAACTTTTCATTTCTTAAATAACCATGTAGGAAGACAGATCAAGCCATATTCCATGGCCAAGATTCATCAGGCTCAAATTGTGAAAGAATGGTTGGGAGGGTAGCATGAACAATCATTTTCACACATGAATTGGCACCTCTGAGTCTCTTAAATTCATTGAAAGTCTTTGGGGTGTGCTGGAGGAGACTTTACAGAGTGCTCTACATGCTTGCATTGTCAATACAAGATCTTGACCAAAAATGAATGCACCTTTTGATGGAAATTTGGTGCATTCATTTTTGGTCAAGATCTTGTATTGACAATGCAAGCGTCGAGCACTCTGTAAAGTCTCCTCCAGCATATCCCAAAAACCAATTAATGTATAAAAATGATTCTTCACAAAGTGAAGGACTCTAAATCCTGAATAAAATCTGAGCCATTTACAAACACACAACACAATACACAACCTCCAGGCAGAAAATCCTAAAGGGTTTTAAAAGGGTTTAATTTAAAAAGGGATCAATATCACAGCACCTTAAGTTCAATAGTACTTGTAATATGCAACACAAGCAAAAAAGAACACAAATGGCCTAAAATTAAACCATGTAATTATCCAGGATTCCATGTGAGACGTGATCCCTCGCTGCTGCTAATTAACCAGAGTCTGTGCATTGAAATGAGCACTTAACCTTTAACACACTCCTTGTATAAAGAACCATGAAGTAGGTCCTACCACTCGATCTGGAACATGTGCACTTATTATGCAGGAAGCTGAAAACTGTGATTGTAAATGATTGAGAAAAGTCTTAAAGAACCTAGTGACATTTGCTCCTTGTACGTGAGCTGAGATTATATAGGCTACTGAGTGAATACTCCAGAGCTCCATTTGAGACCTGAGGAAAGCTGTTAGCATTCACGTTCATCTCGATGACAGCTGCTCCCACAAGATCAGACACTGCTAAACATTTACACTAATAAAGTACTTGCAAATTATATGTTGCATGGATCATTTCAACCACTAAATAATACACAAGATAACCCTCTAGTGCTCCTCGTGTGGTGGTCAAAAATTACTTTTATTATTATTATTATTATTATTATTATTATTAATATAGGCTATATATTTCAGTGACGTGAATGTACTTTATTTTAGTTCATTAATGTTTTTTATTTAATATTTTGTATTTTAGGGGATTATTTGGTACTAAATTAAATTTATGCAGTAGTTATAATCCATTTATTCACTTTTTGAGCATAGACCTGAAAATTAAATTTCCAACTTGTCCAAATTGACTGAAGTTTGATCTCTTTTTAAAGACTACACTTGGCAGATTATTGCTGAAATGAAAAAAAAAAAAAAAGTTTATAGAAATGAACTTTAAATATGTTATAGAATTTTACATTTATTGTTATGAAAAATTCACAAAAATATTGTTTTCAATTTTCATAAGAAATATATATTTTCCAAAACACTTTTTACTCTAAAACTGCGGGAAAATCTAAACAAGTTGTGTTCCAAATTTGAGCATATCTCAAAAAATGAGCTTTCAGTAAGATTTTGGTTGGGCGCAGTACCAAATGTTTCCACTTAGTTGAAATTAATTTCCAATGCGGCCATTTTTGACCGTGAAAAAAAAAATAAGTGAGACTATTTTATTCAGGACCATTAAACCTTTTTAAATCATGTATTTTTGTGTGTTCACATAGCTAAGTTTTGTAACATTCTGAAGTAAAAAAAAATCTAAAAAAACAAACAAACAAAAAAACCGCAAATTTAAAAAAAGTAAATTTTTCAGTCAAAAATGACCAAAGAGCAGCAGAGGTTAATTATTTTTTATTTTAAGATATTCATACACTAGTCTACAACAGTGGTATTTAGTTATTGATTAGCTAATTGTGAACTTCTTAATACAACTGAGCGTTATTACTTAAAAATTCGTTAGTCAAAGTTTCTTGTTACTTAATAGTTTGATGGATGTTAATACTGCGTAACTCATTTGTTTCTGTGTAGACACTCATTAATGACAGAAGAGTATTTTGAAGTGTTACCCAAGTTTCCATTATATGGAACCAATTAGATAGAGTTAGATTTAAAGGGGACCTATAATGCCCCTTTTACAAGACATAATATAAGCCTCTGGTGTCCCAAGAATGTGTCTGTGAAGTTTCAGCTCAAAATCCCCCACAGATCATTTATTATAGCTTGTCAAATTTGCCCCTATTTGGGTGTGAGCAAAAACACACGATTTTTGTGTGTCTCTTTAAATGAGCTGCTGCTCCCGGCCCCCTTTCCAGAAGAGGGCGGAGCTTTAACAGCTCATGCTTCGGTTGCTCAACAACAACAAAGCTGGAGAATCTCACGCAGCCAAAATGAGGATTGCCAGTAACGGTGTTCAGCCTTACATTGTTCAAACCGGAGTCGACACTGATGGAGAGACTCAGGAAGAAGTTACAACTTTTAGAATGAAACTGGACATTAAATAATTAAATTTATGTAGTTGCTGTGGAGTTGATTCAACTCATCCACTAGCATGTGCCGTCATGTTCATCTTTTGTGCAAATCCAGCGTTGAATTGACCCTCGTTTGTGAAGCAATCCGGCGTAAAATGACGGCATGACAACAACACTCTACTACAACAACTCTTCCTCTTCTCTAAAGCAGCCCAACATGGCCTCACCCCCTTTGTTGTGTGTTCTCGGGGGCGGGGTTTATGTAAATTTTGGGGTTTGTGATGTCACCAACCCAGGAAGAACCTTGTTGTAGTCCCTACCAGCCATTTGTTGTAGTCCTTAAAATTTTAAATTCTTTAAAAGAAAATATCTCCCTTTGCATTAAATTTGAGCATTGTAACTTTGCAGATGTTGTTTATGCTCAAACAGCAACATCACACATTAACTGAAGTTAAAAAAGTGAAATCATAATCAACCACTTCTTTAAAAGTATCATTTTTTGATTACATGGTCCACTGCAGAAAAACCTAAGAAACCATTGCAAATATTTTTTTGTGTTTAACTGACTGCAGGACACAGTTTTTTCCTCAGAGCTTCACTTGTATTAATTCCTTTGAGTCTCAGCTTTGTGAGCACGATCCCTATCTTTGTGTTATGGAGTGAATCAAAACTCTGAATCCATGGCTGTGTTTGCCTCTGTAAAACCACTGAGGAAATCAAGCACGGCCTCTCATTAACGTATAAACAGCAAAGGTGACAGGGCATAGCTAGAGGACATGACCAAACTGTTTATTTTATTTCAGAATTCAAAGAGTTAGTGTTCAGACGGGCCACTCAGAATTGGGAGCCGAAGGCTGAAGAGAGAGTAATGTCGTGAAATCAAGTCAAAATCCTGTCAAACATTTCTATAGCCAGTTTTTTTCTGACGACCAATCAACAGAGCTCAACCCCAGTGCTACTTGGAGGAAACAACTCAAGCAAACATTTCCTCTCCTAGCAGGCAATGATGGCTGTCTCTGAAGACCTTCAGCTCTGGTCTGCTGGTAATTGGTGGCAGAGGAGAGAGGTGAGAACTCTATTCAGAGGCGACACATTAAAGATCCTTCACTCAGACTCGAAATATACAGAGCATCCAAATGACAATCTGATACTCTCAGATCAGATCACTACTTTCATCATTTTAACTACTGTGTTAAAACATGAGCTAAAGCAACACTATTCTTGAACATTTGGTCGCAACTTCATTTCATTATGTTTAATACACTTAAAATTTGTTAAATTCAAGTTAATCATTTTGTGTTGGGCAGAGGTGTAAAGACATGAAAACCATACTTGAGTAAAAGTGCAGATACCTTACAGCGAAAATGTCCAATTCCAATATGACTTGAGTAAAAGTCATAGTGTCTGAATTTAACAGTACTTCAGTATTTTACTCATACTGAATTTAGAATTTTTTGCACTAGTCCTCAACACCTAAGAAGAGACGGTTACACTTTATTTTACTGTACCGTAGTTACATTGTAATTACTCAGATAAGTAATGAGTACTATTAATTAAGTACATGTACTTACTATAGAGTTACAGTTAGGGTTAGGGTTTGGGGTTGCACTTTATTTTACAGTACATGCACTTACATGTACTTACCTAAGAAAGTACTGGTATTATAAGGTAACTACATGGGTTAAGGTTAGGTTTAGGGATAGGTTCAGGGCTAGTACCTAGTTATTACCCAGTTATTGCAATTACGATAATATGTACATAGTATGTACATGGGGAACAGGACTATAAAATAAAGTGCTACTGGGTTTGGTTTAGGGTTAGTTACTTGTAATTATGCATAATTTACTGTTAGTACATGTAGTAACGTGTAACTACGGCACTGTAAAATGAAGTGTTACCAAAGAGACAAGTGAAAAACAAGAAGCGTTTGATTTGTGAGGAGAGCAATCATGTGTTTGTTTTCTAAAGTCGAAATGAAACTGAACACCTCAAAATTGCAATAATCCAAGGTCAACAACAGACTGTCTACAAACAATCATCTCAGCTAAGCTCAAGTGCACAAAAAGAGCACAAGTAAACCAATATCCTTCAAAAAGGTCTCTTCAATATAATGGACAAAAAATAAATAAATAAAATGAAATAGTCAAAGCCTACTTGCACTATGTGCTGGTTTCAGCCTCATTATGTCCTCATCTCATATGTGAAACTCCTATGATTCAGCAACTACCCTCTAATGCACTCACATCACATTCACATGCAAAGTTTGGGTGAGTAAGGGTTACTGCTGGATAGTGGCTCATTTAGTGACTATCAGGCACATTTGAAAGTGAGTTTTGCTTGTAGATCTGTGCTGACTTGAGCCGCGAACTGGTCTAGATGGTCTAAAATGAAAATTCTGTCATTAATTACTCACCCTCATGCTGTTCCACACCCGTAAGACCTTCGTTCATCTTCGGAACACAAATTAAGATATTTTTGATGAAATCCGATGGCTCAGTGAGGCCTCCATAGTCAGCAAGTTAATTTACACTTTCAGTGCCCAGAAAGACACTAAGATATATTTAAATCAGTTCATGTGAGTAGAGTGGTTCAACTTTAATATTATAAAGCGATTAAAATTTGTTTTTTTTGTGCTCTTAAAAAAAATAAAGTAACGACTTTATTCAACAGTATCTAGTGATGACTGATTACAAAACACTGCTTCATGAAGATTTGAAGCTTTACGAATCTTTTTGTAATCAAACACGCTGAAATCACGTTTGACGTGACTTTGGTGCTACAAATCACAGAAACAAAAGATTTGTAGCAGTGTTTTGAAATCGGCCATCACCAGATATTGTTGAAAAGTCTTTATTTTTTTTATTTTTTTTGGTGCACAAAAAGTATTTTCATCACTTCATAATATTAAGGTTGAACCTCACATGAACTGTTTTACTTTCTGGGTACTGAAAGTGTAAATTAACTTGCTGGCAATGGAGGCCTCACTGAGCCATCGGATTTTATCAAAAATACCTTAATTTGTGTTCTGAAGATGAATGGAGGTCTTACGGGTGTAGAATGACATGAGGGTGAGTAATTAATGACAGAATTTAAATTTTTGGGCAAGCTAACCCTTTAAGTCTGATTTGGTAAACTGGTTCAGTAAAAAGAACCTGTTCAAAAGAGATCAAAAGACATCACTAATTCAAAGAGTCATGTCCAGTTTCTTCACTCTTCCATGGACTAATCAGCTAATAAAAAAAGAAAGAAATGAAGATAAATGAATGCTGTTACTTATAAATACTGTTCAGGTTTTGTGTGGGCTGCTAAAATACATCATTTTAAATTCCTGTTTCATTACTCTTGTACCTTCATATGTATTCCTCAACAGCTCCGCACATCTCACACACTGCTGTAACATCACACACTTCAGATCCCACTGGACGTCTTCTACATATGTGTTGTGAGAAGTTGCCTTCAAACACCCCTCAGGCCTCTGCTCTCCCTCGCTGAAACTGACACACGAAATACACAAGTAATTGCATTCAAAAGATTATCGTAATTGTTTCACACCGGTCAGGCCATGACCTTTCCATCTGGCCTAGCCGGATGATAGTGATCCGGTCAGAGCGGGTAGTTTAGCTCAGCGTTCAGATAGCGCTGGACGTGGCTTTTGGTTATCATGACACACTTGCACCCTTGTCTCCCTGCAGATGTCAGAGAAGAAGCCTGTCTGCTGAAAAACACATAGGACAATCTCTTTTTAATTTTCTCAGTGAAACAGCTGACTTGCAGGATTTATTGAGTGCTGATATGGATGAACAGGATATATCTATAGCAGATCTCAAATTTGTTGTTCACTGCAACAAAACAGACATTCAACTGATCAAAGAAGAACATAAAAGAGACCAGCTTTCTGCATTGGAGTCATCACACGTTTTGTGTTCTTTTCAGTCATTTTGTGTCATGGATTATGACTATCTACTGAATTTACTTTTTTGCCATGATAGCTATGCATTTTCAGATTTGATTCTCAACTAAATCAGGGAAAGAAGTCTCTTATGCTCACCAAGGCTGCATTCATTTGATCAAAAATACAGTGAAATGTTGAAATTTTTTACAATTTAAAATAACAGTTTTCTATTTTAATATATTTTAAAATGTAATTTAATTCTGTGATGCAAAGCTGAATTTTCAGCATCATTACTCAAGTCTTCAGTCTCACATGATCCTTCAGAAATCAGAAAGTCGACTATAACGATGTTTTGTTCTACAACATAAACTGTTTTTTGATATGGTTGTGTGTAATTTACGTTGTAGAGCAAAACATCCAAGTATTGTCAAGTTCTGTTTACCACAGACCTTATTTTACTCATAAAGTGAAAACCCCATAGGAAAATCTCAAGGGAACCAGTGGCGAATTAATCTTCTGGGTTTTGACTTCACGCCTGCAGCACTCTATGCGGAAGAAAAGTTTGTTTAAAGTAAAATGATTGTGCTGCTTTTGCAAAGAAATCCCTGAATATATTCTGATAAAGTGCTTAGTTGGGTTGTGATAGGATGCCATTGTTGTTTTCCGGAGGCAAATCCATGTGTCTAATCTAAAATGTGCCCAATATTTGCATCCTGTGATGATTGATGTACACAAAACGCACTTTAAAGCATTAATACATCATCATTGTTCACTTCTGAAAAATTTAACTATTGCTCCTAACAAAGTCCTCCAAGTTATGAGACCCTAAAGGGGAATGTCTTTGTTTTGCGGGGTTGGCTGTGTCACTGTCTTTATTAAGTCTGAATCTTGCCGACAGCTACGGTTCTCGCACAGGAGCTCAAAATGTTCTAGCCAAGAAATTCTGTTATGTGTTCATCCATCAATTTGTCCACTTCCTCAGGACCTTCCAATTATAGATTTTATTCAAGGATGTCATGCTCATGCTTCAAACCTGAGAAGAAGACACACTGTTAAAATGATATGGTCTGGAAAGTTTGTTGCTATGTAAAGCCGCTTCAATATCAATGTTCCATTGAGATCACTGACTTTTGATTGCATACTTTAGAATGAATAATATTAATCCACAAATCTGACTTGTGATGCAGCCTGGAATAAACCACACCATGTTCGATCAATTGGCCAGAGGAGAAGCCAGAGAAGCCTGGTTTCTCCCAAGGTTTTTTCTCCATTTCTCTCACCTGATGGGGTTCGGATTTAGTTGTTTTTTTACTCTTTATATTCAATAATACTGCATTATTGATTTGCCTGCACTGACACTATTTAATGAGAAAAACTTGAACTGAATTGAGCAGAATAATGGCACTATTGTCTTCTGTAGAGCTGCTTTATAGCTGAATCAACTTTGTTTCATAATTGATGAATTTTGCAACACCATATCTGTTATTGAACTGAACTAAATCAGCACTGGAATACCAAGTTCTGTCATGAAACTCTAGATGACGCAAGCTGATGGGTCCTTAAAGGATTAATCCACTTTCAAATAAAATTTTCCTGATAATTTACTCACCCCCATGTCATCCAAGATGTTCAGAAATTAAGGTTTTTGATGAAAACATTCCAGGATTATTTTTCTTATAGTGGACTTCAATGGACTCCAAACAGTTGAAGGTCAAAATTACAGTTTCAGTGCAGCTTCAGAGGGCTCTACACGATACCAGACGAGGAATAAGAGTCTTATCAGAGAAACGATCTGCCATTTTCTAAAAAAATACATAACATAAATGATTTGTTTTTCTTCTTTTCGTTTTTAGTACATTGTTGTCATACCCTGAAACTTAAGAGGAAATACGTGTGAGATTACATGAGTCTTTTCCTAAGTAAGAAAATCAGAGAAGCAGGAGATGTTGCCCTTCATTTGATCTCACTGATGTCTAGGAGAAACAATTGAAATAAAAAGAGTTGGGAAAATCTAAAAAAACACTCGGAATATTTAATAGTTTTTCATTTTAAAAGGACATGAAATGACAACATCTACTCAAACTAAAGTAAAAATATTCAGTGAGCTTAATATTTTGTTATTAGCACATGATGATGGGGACACTGAAATGTAAAACATTTATGACTCTACCCATGTAAGGTCAAAGGGGAAAAAAGCAATAATAAGTCTACTTAATGATATGATTTTTAATTTAAAAGAATTTTATATGAAAGTGGTAGAATATGACATTGTGTATAGAAATTGGACTACAAATTAAATTGCCGTAATGCATTTGAATGAAAAGTGTATTTTCTGAATCTGAATAATTGGAATAGCCTACGTGACTGATGGCTGATTTCATTCAGCATCTGTTTGGAATAATAAGCAGCCTATACCTGTAGTCAAAGCACTTCATTTGAATTTTGCTGAATCCACTGTGCTTTTCCTCAATAATGTTTATCACTTAATATGTTGACATGCTATCCACTAAAACTTATGCTATTCATAAATAGAACCATTAAAATAGTGGTTTAGTTGTCCCTCTCTCAGAATGGAATCAGACAGCGAGTGCATGCTGAGCAGAAGGTGAACCATCACCTGTGTACCGCAGCAATGCTCATTTAAGTGTAACCAATAAAACTGGATGTGTCAGGTGTACAGTGAATTTATAGTACTTTAGTGGGACAGTCTATATCTGCTGACAAGGAAGGTCTTGTAGACTCAACTAAGATGCTGAATTCTATTAAGATCAACAGCAGTGCCAAGTCTTCTGACAATATGGATGAAAATTAAGGTGCCTACAAATTATCTTGGGAGAACAGCACAAATCTTTTTAGAAGGACTCGTACTTGTTAGCATTCTAAACCCTTGAGAGAAGTGAATTCCCCCATGATTCAGTGTACTAAATCCACCAAAATAGGTCTTAAACATCTCAATTGTTTCTCCTTGAAGAAATTACATTAAAAGGAGAGCAAAATGTCACTTATCATAAGAAAACAATCCAAGTAATCTTATGTGTCTCAGGGGAGTTTCCTCCGAGGAGGCAATTAAGAAAAAAATAAAAACAATAAATAAAACAATGCAAAAATAATACAAAAATTAAGCAATGCAAATATTACAAAATGTGCCATTAAAAAGTGTTTATAAAATGGTTAGTTGCTATCCTTGATTCTGATTGGTCAATAGCTGTGTTTAAATTCACCATGAAACATGGCTATGACCACTTTACTTTACTCAACAGTTCTGTGTATCACTACACAACACAATTAGCAACCACTCTTAGCAACGTAAACTGTATGTTCTCAATTGATATTGTTCATTGAAGTTTACTATATTAAATAGAAGAGTATTGTGAGAAAGAGATTGAGTGAGCGAGTTTATTACCTGCATTCAGATTTAGCATTTTCCTTCAGGTCAGTCCTATGTTCATAATAAAAAATCTGTTTAAATGTCCGATGTATTATCTTGTCCTTTTAACATTTAAGGGGTTTTCCCATGACTTACAGCGCTAGTCAAAGCATTTGTCAGTTGCGCTTAGTAATGTAAAAGTCTTCGCTACTGACTGATACACTCATAAAGACAGTCTTTGCTGCCATCTTATGGCGTAATAATGTAACTTCTGTTGCTGTTCATGGTCAGGGACAATTTTTTTCCGGCGGAAGGAAGGCTTTTAGTAAGAGTTTACTTCATGAAAGTTGCATTGATGCATATTTTTGGCTTTAATATTTGTAATGTGTGGTAACCCTTTTTATAAAAGCAATAAGATACTTGAGGCTAGTGCTGCATCATGAATAAGTCAAAGCTGAAGGGGTTTGATTGTGTTAAAAACACTAACTTCATGAGAATTACATTGTTAACATAAACATCCAAAATAGAATTGTTTCTTTCTCTTTTTTGCATGCTCTTGGCTCATCGTTGACATCGTTGCAATTGGGTCAGTCCAATTTGTGAACAAACTGTTCAGTGTTATTTGTGAACCAATTCAGCAGAGTCATTGGAAAGAATCAACTCATTTGTAAATCAGACATTTTGCATCTCAGAGGGGGCAGTTCAAAATAACAAGGAATGATATCTTTTTATAGAATGTAGTGGAGTAAAAAGTACAATATTATGCTTTGGAACAGTGAAGTAAAAGTTTTCCAAAATAAAAATACTCTGATAAAGTACAGATATTTCAAAAATGTACTACAGTATCAAAGAAATAACGTTACTGTCCAACAAAGCGCATGATGGTTTAATCAATCATTATTACACAAGTGAAGAGGACTCTGAAGTGGGCTTAACGGGTAGAATGTACGCTGAGTGTCTGTAGACGTGATTAATAATGCATTTGATATTCTGGACATTTGTGGGTCACTAAACTATTGTGATCAATTAACGCAGCAGGAACAGATGTTATGGGCACAATCTCTCCAGAACTAACTGACACAAATAATTATGCATTCCCAGTGGAAAACAGACCTGCCAGGGAATTAATTTAACTGTTTTGGCAAATTAACCACAGATAATGAATGCAGTAGAAGCCATTTTATAGTGCGCTGTCACATGGGCAGCCGGTGAATGATGTGTCTTTGCTTACCATGGTAACAACCTGCAGGGTTTTTATTTCTAAGGTTTTTCAAAGGCTCTTTGCAGAAATATGCTGCAAATATGCTACAGTATATGGCTCTTAACAGATAAATATAGTTCTTGATGCCTCATTCTGTTGCTCGCATAAGTGTTTTGGTTTTTGGGTTCTTTAAAGCACTGGTATGTGAAGGTGGATTGAACTTGATGTAACTGGATTTTGTTTAATGCTTAAAGGTCCCATGGCATGAAAATTTCACTTTATGTGTTTTTTTTAACATTAATATGAGTTCCCCTAGCCTGCCTATGGTCCCCCAGTGGCTAGAAAAGGCGATGGGTGTAAACCGAGCCCTGGTTATTTTGCTTCACCTTTGAGAAAATGAAAGCTCAGATGGCCCAATCTGGAATCTTCCCTATATGTAGTCATATGGGGAAAGGTTACCTCCCCTTTCTCTGCTTTGCCCGCCCATGAGAAAATGAGCTACTTCTGTGCGAGGCGAGCGCAATATTTTTTTTTCCTCGAGAGACACCATGGCTTGCAAACGAGCGAAGCATGGCAGTTGCTCATTGTTCGGATGTACAAATGAACACCTTAGTATTTTTTAGTTCCTTCATCTGAGCCAATGAAGAAACAGTGGGTTAATTTTATTTTCTCTGGTAATGCGCTGATACAACTTCCCAAAGTTTTGTATGTCTGCGCCACATATTTCACCGACGACTGTTTCCTCAACGTGGGCCAATACAGCCCAGTTACTATCGCTAATGTAAAGGTATCCAGACACAATGTTTTAAACTAACCAATTTTGAATTGGTTTGAATTGGTTTGGTTTGGTTTGGTTTGAATTGGTTCTCTGATTGAATTTCGGGAAAGAGACTTCAGATACAGTACTAGGGTCCACTTAGACCTATATAAAATCATCCAAAAAGTAGCATGTCATGGGACCTTTAATGTCATTTTTTCACAAAAACAGTTTGAGATCCAGGTTTGCTCCTATGGCAACTGGCTGTAAACTATGGTAACGGGCTCTCTCCGTCTGTGAGTTCAGATGACGGTAATCAATGCACGGCCTCAAGCCTCCGTCCTTCTTGGCCACGAAGAAGAAGCTTAAAGCAGCAGGGGAAGTCGATGGACGAAAAAACTTCTGGAGAAAAAACAAACAATTGATATATGACGACATGCAAAAAGCACACATTATAATATGCATATTTAGAATTGATCTACACTATCAGTATTACTCAATACATGTATTACGTTTAGTCAAAATCAAAATCAAAATCTACTTTTTTTGTTGTTGAATTACCTTCCTTTATACATGTTCCATGTGTTACTGTGAACAAATCATCGATAAGTACCCTAATATTTGTCTTTGTCTCTGAAACAACTTTCCTTTTCAGCTAATAATCACCATTATTTTTTAATTCCTCCTTATTATCCATTTGAATGGATGTCACATGCTCTCTGATGTCCTAAAATTATTTTCTTGGCTTCTCTGCCCTGCTTATCTGTAGTTAATGTCAGAATTTACTCGGCTGCTTTTATGACAAAGCTGTTCTCACAGTTCACTGTATGAAAGACAGGAAGTGAAAACAGACTGACTTTAGAGCTATTACCATTTGACTGGACTGACCTTTAAAGCAATTTCTCAGAACTTTCTGTACTCGATGCATAAAAAATGAATGAACCCAAAAGCAAAGAATCAAAACCGGTGAAGTGTAGGGGTCATTCTGTGTTCAGATGAGTTGGGAAACAATTCTGTGTGTGTCTGATGGAGAAAAACAGAAAAGTAATAAATGATCTGACAGGCAAAAACAGTCAAGTACATTATCATATTTGTTGTATTATGATTAGCTGTCAGTTTAATGTGCTAATTTAATTAATTAGTTATGGGAAAAAATAGCGCCCCAGTCCATTTCATACGGTTGATTGTTGGTGAACCTGAAGGAGGTTAACAACTTACAGTGTGATGGAGCCTGTAGAATGCAGTTATATGCCCCTAAAATTCAAGATATATGGGCAAAAATGACCTGAATGAATTTTTGGGAAGACAAGAAGGGATGAAGGAGTGGAAACATGGAGACATCAATGGAGAAGTAAGTAGTCCAGGTACGTGAAACGAGACCAGACACTGGGGTGCGGGAAGTGAGTGTTCATATAGTGCTGGTGTGATGAGGTGTAGGTGATGCTGATCAGAACTCTGGTGATTGGGAACGAGTAGGTGGAGCATGGAGATCTGGTGACGATGCGCGCTGTGTGTTGGTGGTGGGAACTGATTCTGTGACAGTACCCCCTCCTCCACGGGCGGCTCCTGATGACCAGATGGGGCGCCGATGACGGGGTCTACCTCGACCTGAGGAGCAGGACAGTCCGGATGGTCGTGATGGAACTGTGTCAGAAGAGAGGGATCGAGGATGTCGTGCCGGTTGACCCAGGAACGCTCCTCGGGGCCATAGTCCTTCCAGTCAACAAGGTATTCCAGTGCGGGACCCCGTCGTTGAGAGTCGAGGATTGCCCGCACCCGGTAGATGTTCTCCTCTTCAGCGATTTCGGGAGGAGGAGGTACCGCATCGTCACCGGGATCTGTAGAGGGAGGAGACAAGGGTTCAGTGTGTGGTTTTACAATGAAACATGGAATGAAGGTGAGATACGATACTGAGGTGGTAAGTTGAGCCCGTAGGTGACTTCGTTGAGCTGCTTCTGGATGGTGAAGGGACCTATGTACCGGGGACTTAGCTTACGACAGGGCAGTCGGAGACGGATGTCCCATGTAGAGAGCCATACCTTCTGGCCGGGTTGATACTGTGGAGTAGGTCCTCTTGTAGTATCCGCCTGTTGTTTGTGTCTCCGAACTGCCTGTTGTAGATGGACATGAGCTGAGACCCACACTCTCTCACTCTGCTGGAACCTCGGAGGGCTCACCCAACCAGGGGAGTAGAGGAGGTTGGAAACCCAGAATGCATTGGAACATACTCCGCCCAGGGCAGGAACTGGCTCCAGCTGTCCTGGTTCTGGTGACAATATACCAGCAGGTATCTCCCGATCTCCTGGATTTTCCGCTCAGTCTGGCCATTGGTCTGAGGGTGGTATTCAGAAGACAGCCTGACTGACATTCCTAGGAGTTTAAAGAATGCCTGCCAGACACGAGATATGAACTGGGGACCACGATCGGATACGATGTCTTCAGGAATTTCAAAGTGACGAAACACATTATTGAAAAGAGCCTCCGTCGCTTCAAATGCTGTTGGCAAACCTTTGAGGGGAATTAGTTTGCATGATTTGAAGAATCTATCAACAATCACGAAGACGCAGGTGAAGTTGTTGGAAGGTGGCAGGTCAGTCATGAGGTCCACTCCGATATGAGTCCAGGGTCTCTGTGGTATGGGAGCTTACCCTTGGGGAGCCTCTTAGGAGTGTCAGCAATGGCACAGACTGAGCAACGGGCTGGCGATATTTGGCCTGGTTCCAGGAGTAGATGAGGATGTCATCGATGTATACTATCACAAACCGGTGGAGGAATTCCCGGAACACCTCATTCATATAATTCGGGAACACGGAGGGAGAATTGGACAGGCCGTACAGCATAACCTGGTACTCATAGTGGCCAGATGGTGTTACGAAGGCTATCTTCCACTCATCCCCCTGGCGGATTCAAATGAGGTTATACGCACTCCTCAGGTCCAGCTTGGAGAAGATGCGAGCTCCCCTGAGCTGTTCCAGAGCCGCTGGGACCAGAGGAAGGGGATAGCTGAACTTGACTGTCTGGGAGTTCAGATGACAGTAGTCAATGCACGGCCTCAAGCCTCCGTCCTTCTTGGCCACGAAGAAGCAGCTTGAAGCGGCAGGGGAAGTCGATGGACAGATGAAACGTTGATTTAGGGCTTCTTTGACGTACTCCATTGCCTTTTGCTCCAGGATAGACAATGGGTAAACTCTACATGCATTTGGGTAGAGTAGCCCCAGGTAGCAGGTCGATGGCACAGTCCCATGGCCAGTGAGGTGGAAGTTGGGTTGCCAGTCGTTTGCTGAAGACATCCTGGAACGCCCGGTATTCTGGAGGAAATTCCACTTTCTGATCCGTCTCTGGACTTTCAATGGAGGTAGAGAGAAGAGGGACACACTTGGAATGGGAAGAGTTAGATTGGAACTTAACTGGTGGTTGCATGATCGAAGATAAGGAGGATTGGCAACAATTATCACCCCATTTCAAGATTTCCCCAGTGTTCCATTGTACTTGAGGTTGATGTTGTGTTAACCAGGGGCGTCCCAGGATGATGTGATCCAGCCGTGGATCCCTTCAGCACCATGAACGTGATCTCCTCTGAATGCAGAGGAGCACGGTTGTGCCCATTGTAGAGCTCATCCTGACAACAGCGATATGATAAACGCCACCCGGGCACATTCTGTAGCAAAGAGATGAAACTGTGCTTTGAGATACAGGGAGCATTGGAGTATAAACCCGCTGCAGTCCTCCGTTGTCGCTGGTCGGGCCATGGGACTGGCAGAGGCAACTGAAGAAATTGTTGCAGCAGGTGCTGGTTGAGGGAGTGCTTGGCGTACGGCGTGCACTAGCTCATGGAGGGTGTGCTGAGAGAGGATTGTACCGCGTTCACCAAGGAGGCAAACGGATCCGGGGTACGATCCTCACCTATGTTCATGGAGCTCTGCATGTGGTCTGGTCTTCTGTCAGACACAGACAGGCACAAGAGGGTAAATGTAAAACAGGTAGTTTATTGAAAAACAGAGGTATGAACACAGGAATCACACAGGTAAGTTGTTTGTAGATATGAGCATGTTGATGTAGAGTCACCTAGCTTTACAATAACCAGAGTCCTTTCTCTTTGGCAGAAGATCGACGAGGGAAGACAAGATGGGACAAAGGAGTGGAAACACGGAGACATCAATGGAGAAGTAAGTAGTCCAGGTACGTTATTAATTAATTAATTAGATTAAAAATATAATCGCTTGACAGCCCTAATTATTACATAATGTATAGTGCTCTATCAACATGAAAAAAGTATAGTAACCTTCCTTAGAAACATAGTTAATAGATCAGTAATTGATTTACATTAAAAATAAACACATTAATTATATTTATTTATGACTACATTTTGAATTTATGAATATACTGAATAAATTTAAATGTATAACAAATAACTACAGTAAAATACAAACATGATTATACTATAGGTCATTCTCAGTAAATGGAACCAATAAACACAAAAATTTCCTACACTATATATAAAATCCAGCATTTGAGCATTGCAGTATATAATTGCAATGTTCAAATGCAGGACAAAAAGTATTAGGATGTATTGTTCATAATGTAGGAAACTACAGGTTTGTACTGCAGAAGGAAAAAGAAAAAAAAAAAAAACAGACCAAAGGAAAGAAAATAAAAGACTCAATGACAACTGAACAGACTTTGTTTCTTCAGCCTGTTGTTTTCCATTTTGCGTTCCAGTTCGCTGCTTCCTCTGACAGACGAATCAATGCGACTGTGTTTTAACTCTCTTCATCTGCTCCATCAGTGACATGATTAATCTGACCTGCCAAGAATAGCCTGAAACAAACCACATTCGTTTTAATCGTTTATTTTTCTGCCTGGTCTGTAAATCAGAGAGGTGATACAGCTAGACACTTTTGTCACACGACTTCATCACTCGTTTGCATAATTTGGCTTCAACTATTCTACTTCTTCTAATAAACCATTTATTTGGCTTCATTCAAACACTTTTATCCCACTGACATTTTGTCCAACACAAAATAATCTTTTAAGACCTCTGTCTTGGTTTCCACCCACACCGTCACAGCTGTATAACACTCATAACACCACATTACAAGTGGGCGACGCTTTCTACCTTGCTTTGTTTTCGAAGTCCTTCTCAAAAAAAATTGAAGTCACATTACCATATGGTTCCCAGTCAATGCATTTTCAAACATTTCAGTAACCACAAAAGTTAGATGACAAATTAGAGTTTATGAACCATAACTCTGTGGGCTGGGTGAGGAGGTATTCATAGCAACAGGAGGTAACCATAGGCAACCAAAGGTCATCAGATTGCATTGCAATTATGTAACAATCACATAATATGGTCAGTGTTGCCAACTGCTTTCAACTAAAAGTAGCTAGAACCGGTAGCTAAATGTCACTAGATGACATTATAATGGCAAATTCATTGATCAATAAATCAAATAAATATGAATATAGATCAGTGGGCAAAATAAGAATCTAGATAAGTTTTGTCCAAGAAGCTACTAGATTTGTCCCTAAACTTTTGAAAAAAATTTCAAAAGGTGTGGAGAAGTCAGTTAATCAAATGACAAAATTGCTAAATTGGCCTCATTGAATATGGTTAGCTGGGATGGACATACAATGACAAAAGCCTTTTCTCACTATGCGTTCTAGTCTGTACTTTCTTGTGAAACGTCAACTATGGTCTAATTCAAAGTTCACATCTAGCCGAGTACAATTCAGATCCCTGGATGTGTTCTTGCTCTGCCCTCTTTATCGAGGATGCACCATGAGGAGACTTGTGCAGAATACATCTTGCACCAAGAAGCCTGCATAATTTTTAAAATGTTGTTTTGTCAAGAAATGTAGTTTTTCAGGCAAGATTATATTTGTTTAAACCTCAGATCTGTGGTTTATTTATAAATAAATGTAGAAAAATTGCTTTGATGTTTTCAGAGTTGTGAGGTCCGGTGATCGCTGGACTCTCAGTGCTCATGTACCCACTGAGAACAGCCCTACCTCAGCAAGTCCTTCTGACATTTGCAGCTGGCTTTGATGTCTCTGCAGTGGTTATACATGAGACATAATTCATTTTGGGTATATCTAACGGGCAATCTTTGGCCTCAAGAATGTTTTATTTGTTCCTGGGCAAATTGTTTTGGCTGAGTGTTTTTTTGAGTAAATTTTTAGTTTGTCTTTATTTATTAATTTTTTGTCTATTGTATAAGCTTCTTATTATGGAGCCCCACTCATGACATGCAAGAAAAAAGTAAATTGTGCGTATGATTGATTTCATTCCCTCGATTTGCTAAATCATGGCATGATTTATAAATTGAGAGAACAGTAAATCGTGCGCACGATTTAGCCTACTGTTTTTCCTGCATGTCCTGTGCGGGGCTCCGTATCTTATACTTTTATAATGCCATTAGTGTTCATTAAAACTAACATTTAACAAAAAGAGACATTGTTGTGTTTTATGTCATATTTAATTTGATTATACATACAGTGAAGATAATCAAAGTATGCACATTGCCTGAACCATAAAGGCCTATTAATGTTCCTTTTTTTTTAAATGAAAACAATAAGAGGCAGGGTGGTGTTTTATATCATATTTGAACCAAGAGAAGAAGAATGCTTAACAGTGTTATTGACAAATGCTGGAATATACTCTTGAGCAAAAACAGCTGGCTCCAGACCAACTCAGGTAGATGATCAAAACAGGTCTTAATCAGCAGACAATTATGCAGATCCAGGAATGAAGGATTAGAGTCGAACAAGCAAAAAGATAATGACCAGGCAGGCAATAAAACTGGAATTACTAATCAGTCGGAATAGCATGCGGTAGTCACAGTCAGGAACGAATGCAATGGCCAAACCAGGTAGAGAAAACAGGTGAGACAGGAACCAAGGCAGAGAACAAAAGAAATAACTAAAAAATCCTTCTAAAAATACAAGATCTTGACCAAAAATGTATCCACCTATGCATACATTTTTGGTCAAGTTCTTGTATTGATAATGCAAGAGTCAAAAACTCTGTAAAGTCAGATGAGAGATGGCAAATCCTGTGCTTTCATACTGTTTTCCTCTTATGGTTGTGGATGATTTGTCTGATCTGTGTGATTTTTCTGTGTCCGGACCACAGTAGTTGGTCTTTTGTCTCCAAATGCACAGTAAACATCTCTTTTTTCGTGGCTCCCAGCTGTCAGGAAGATAGTTCATTGATTAGTACAGAGAAATATGAACACCAACACTTGTGAAAATCACAGAGGACACAATGTTACTCCTTTTTTTCCTCTAAAAGGGTGTAAAATCACAGAAACAATCTGCCAAGAAATAGAAAACAGCATGAGGTAGTTACCGCTTTATTTGTAAGAAAAGCATTTCCACCTCCCAATCTGTTAACTTGTTTGAATAAAGAGGAGAAGCAAATTTTATTTAATGGCTCCTCTCTCACATCTGTCATCACGAGGACCTTCAGACCTTCAATTGTGTCGTCATGGTGATTGCCCATATTTACAGACCATGACATATGTCTGGAATCACATTAACATCAACTCATTAACATTTATCAGAAATCCCATCTGCATCATTCATGCAGAAATCTGTGTTTTCAGTTATGTCTCATTTAAGTGTCAACTTTGTCTCAGATGTTTCTGAAATGTCATTGGAGAAATAAAACTGACACAAAAACACTATGAACTTAATAAGTACAGTTCCCTTTCGAAGGGAACTCCACTCTGCTTTGAACAGAACGCATTGGGGAACCGTCACGTGACCCAGGTGTCGAAAGCACTATCCAACAACTCCAATTGCTATTGGCCGGCGACAGCCTATGACGTCATACGGCGCGACCCGGATGTATAAAGGGAGCGCCTGGAGAGACAGTCACTATCTTTTTCGTCTTTCGGTCCTGTTCTGTCTGATTGCATCTATACCATAAGACTCCGGTAGGGTTTTCTATATATACCTTACAAACGTTCATGACAGTGTGTTTATCCGTGTCCCAAGGTTTGACACTTGATATACATATTTTTCTGAGCGTTTTCTGTCTGGAGAGGAGCATGCATACACAGTGTTTGAGGGCGCTGCTGTGTGTCTGTCTGTTGTTTACTCTGTTCTCGTTGGTACTCTTCCCGAGGGAAGAGCTGTCTGCATCTCTGCCTGGTGGTTCTGGCCCCTGTTTTTGCTAAGGCTTAACGGTGGCTGCAATCATAGGGCTTGCGGAGGAGCTCGTTGGGAAGTTTGAGAAAGTTTTATTCTCTCAACTTCCCTGGGGCTGGCGAGAGCACCCGGATGACGATGACGTTCGTGTTTGACGTCATCGCGTCCGGCGGCGAGCGCTCCTCTGGCGGGTGTATGCGAGCTGCTGTGTGTTTGGGACGCACTTCTCGTTGGGCTGCGGCTGCCGGGAGGGCGCGTTAAGAAAGGGGCCGCGCGCGGACGGTTCGGCGAGCGGTTCCTTTCTGTCCATTAATACGGCAGCTTCCATACTTTCCATTCCGTTCTGATCTCCGCTTTTGAGATCGGTCAGGAATGGAAAAACCCCTAGCCATTCAGATTTGTATCTGAACCCAGACAGACGGGAGGGGGAGGAAGAGCGAGTGAGATGGGTGATCGATTGTAAACACTGTTGCGTGTGTGATCAATCTCCCAGCTAGATAGGGCGCTTTATAGCTATCCTCTCCTCTTCTTCTTCCACCTCCTGTGTGTATATGTATATATAAGCATATGTCATGCTCAGATGCTTCTTATGGTCAGACTGATGGCTGGGCCCATAGTCATTGTTTCTATCAGCCCGCTGTTTCTGTTTGATAGTAAGAGGATCTTTTAGCTTAAAGAACCTTAGATTCCATCCTTTTATGTAAAAAGGAGCATTAGGAGTTTTTGGTTTTTGAGCTGCAGGAGGGTCTATATTTTATTCATTTAAAATAAGACCTTATTTCCTGTATATTTTTCTGAGCATGTAGTCAGGAAAATTAGGGGGTTTTTGGCATACTGAAGTTGATAGTACTTGTCACTTCAGCTAATATATAGATGTTTAGGTCGGCCTTTATCGGCCGCCTGACATTGTTTGCTTGTGAGCTTCACTTTCTTTCTCTTATCCATGAGATTTGGAGGTGAAGCCCGGGCTTCACTAGGCTTGTGGCCTTCCATGAAGGCCCGTAGCTTAGCGGCTAGGCTAGAGCTAGGTTTGGTTTGTTATTTACATAACCTTATGTTTACTATCCCTGATTAGGTTGTATAGTTCCTAGTTCTGGCCTCCTCCCGAGGGAGTTGTTAGGCCATATGCCATTATCCCCTTGCTTGTGTAGGCGCAATTGTGAGATTAACAGCTAGGTCGTAGACTGTTTTGACTCCCTGATGCTGTCTCTCAGGTGGTAGGCCCTTATCTTTGCGTAGATAAGTTATGCAGGTTTGCTAGGCCCCACTTCCTAGAACTTTCGTGCTAAGGGAAATGAATTCCTCTGAGCCACTTGATATTTGTATTTATCAAGTTTGATTGGACGATGCTAGTTTTTAGCCTTTCGTCTTCTAGGCTTGGAACAGATTTGAGGATCTGTATGGGAATGTTTTTTCCTTTTAAATGGCATGCATTTCAAAGTTTTATGTTACTTTGAGTTCTAGATTTTTGCCCTACATTTATATATGTGAGCTTACGTATGCTGCCACAGATTAGCACCTGTTCTCTTAATAGTAGGCCCCTTTTTGCTTTAAAGCGGCCTCTATTTGAGAGGATGGTGACTACATATTCCCCAGTTAAGAGGTGTATTTGTGTCACATTGCCTGTTGGAATGTTTATTACACTGCTTCAGGCCCTGCAGCATGTTTGTTTGAGGTGGTAGGCTTAATTAGCCTCCCTTAGACCATGTTGGTTGTATTGGTTCCCCTTAGTCACAAGAACTTAGGGTACTTTGCCTGTTTGGAAAGTGTAGCCTAGCACAGGTAGCAGTTGGCTTCCCATAGTTAGTGGGTTAGAGCTGGTTCCCTGTAAGCTTGGTTCCCTGGGAATTCACGAGCTGAAGCCACGTGTCACTGGATCGGCAGGCCACTTCAGGCCTCCTTTTTAGTTTGCACATTGGCACAGATTGTGTTTTTCTGTGCGGCTCTGGATGAGATGTCAGTAGTGAAACCTTACTGAGGTTTGGTTTAACCTATTGTTGCCTCTGAGACGATGATTCTAGTTGAGCTAAGAGCCACCTAGCGCTTAGGTTGGATCTTTGTGCTCCTGGAAACGGCCACGAGACTTACGCCGTGTGTCCTGAAGGATGCTAAGCCTGCGGGTCGCCCTTTTTGGATACACTAGTGTTTGTTTAGGTGTATTTCTCTCTGAGAACTATTTCTATACACTTTCGTTGGCCAGGGGCCCAAGTGGTAGATTCAACCCCCTCTTTTGCGGGCTGTTTACCAGGCTTGGGACCTAAACACTGCCACGAGCTGATGCCACGTGTCTGTTGAGGTTATAGGCCTTCCAGGCCTTCCTTAATACGTGTTGGCGTACGCTGTACTCCTCTTGCTTAAAGAGTAAAAGGTGCTTTTACTGAGTACACTGCTCGTCGGATTGTGTTGGGTGGATTATCATAAGAGCACTGTGCAGCTTTCTATTGCTGCCATGGAAGTTGTCTGTCTGCCGCCGGCTTAGACAGATGTTCAGAATGGCTTTACCAGAAACAGGCCTCTTTCTGAAGTTTTCTTCTGTCTTTATGTATATAGAACTGTTGTCATGTTGTAGCCCCTCTCGGGCCTCCATGAGTATGTGCTCTTGGCATAGTCTACCTGTTAGGTGAGCTCTGCGCTTCCCCTTGGGGTTTGTAATAGTGCTTAGCCCCCTAAGCTGATTATGATGGTTCGGCCTTGACCAGGCCCTGTCTTAAGCGTCAGCCCCAGGCTGGTTTGTGCTCCCCTTTTCAGGGTTTTCAGCGCACAGCCTCCTCAGTGCGTTAATTAAGGACTGGGTAGATCCTAGGTTGAGCGGATTATCTCCCCTCGATATGAGGGTTCATAGCACTCAGCTGAGTTCTGCTCTCCAGGATGCCCGTCTCTACGCGTGGGTCTGAGCTGGTTTCTGCCTTTCTGCAGTCACTCTTACCTACTATCTTTCTGAAGAATGCGTTTTAGAGGCTCTGTATTCAGACAGGGTTGGCCTGAATTGAGTCTGTTCCCTGAGAAGACCAGGTCGGCCTCCCTGGTGGCAATGAGGGTGACCTTGCTCCCCTCATGAGTGACTGGCCGAGGTTCCCTTTGGTTCCTTGGCCACATTCCCTTAAAGGAACCACTTTTCTCACAAGAAAATTGGGTTCTAGACGCCTTAGCGTTTCTCTAGGCTCTATTTGTTAAAAGAGAAAGGTAGAAGCCTGTGGGAAGGTCAGCTTGGGCTGTTGGCCAAAGGGAATGCTGTCACCGACAGCCTGGTGTGACCCGAGGGGGAGTTGCTGGGCAGTTTGAGAACTGCCTTGAGGTCTTTGCCCCAGCCATATTTTTTGGCAGGCACTCCCCTCCAGCATGGCGGCGTTGGTATATCGTTCCCCAATGCGTTCTGTTCAACGCAGAGTGGAGTTCCCTTCGAAAGGGAACGTCTCAGGTTACGTATGTAACCATAGTTCCCTGAGAACAGGGAACGAGACTCTGCGTTCCTTTGCCATGCTTCAGGTTGCCTGCCTTCAGAACAGTCCCTCAAGACGATAAGATAGTGACTGTCTCTCCAGGCGCTCCCTTTATACATCCGGGACGCGCCGTATGACGTCATAGGCTGTCGCCGGCCAATAGCAATTGGAGTTGTTGGATAGTGCTTTCGACACCTGGGTCACGTGACGGTTCTCAGGGAACTATGGTTACATACGTAACCTGAGACGTTCTTATCCTTTAGTCTTGTAAGAGTTTGGTGAGAAATATTTGAGTTCATTTTGGGATAACATCAACACGAAAATCTACAATAACAACATTAACAGAGCAAAAATCAGCCTGGGGAAAATTTGATTAATCAAAGGTTGCTTTTTAATTTCTCAGAGGATGTCATTAAGTGTTAGGTCTAATTTTAGTACAAACTTTGTCTCTCCTTTGGGCAAACAAAAATATACACAAACGAGTCAATATTTGTCATAGAGAGAGCTAAAATTAATATAGATATCAGATCAGATCATTTGATTGTTTAAGAATTTGATGAGAAATGTTTGAATGTATATTGAGATCTCTAACTTTTGTACCTTAGCAAATCTGTGATGTTGCTGAGATCTCTTCTGAAACTTTAGAGGAGACACTTGTGAAAATACTGGGATTGTTATCGCAGGAGAAACATCTCAGAAGCAGGAGACTTCATCACCATTTGTACTCCACATAATCTCATTACACTGTAGGAGAATTAATTAAGATATTAAAGTCAACGTGAAATCAAAACTGACATTTTACTTTATATTCCCAGTGAATACAAAGTCCTTCCCGGTTAAATATATTCAATTTCAATTGAAAATGCGCCAGACATGAAATGGGTTGCAAACATTCAGGTTGACTTTAGAGAGATCTCATTTGTGATTTTTCTTGCCTAAGAGTTATGTGCAAACTTGCTCAGGCAAACAAATTGGTCGTGCATTGTGTCTGTTTGCTGGCAGTCCGCGCCGGTGACCTAGAGGATCTGGCCACGTATAGATTTTTCATCTGGGACTTCAAGGTTCAGGCTCCAGGGAGAAGAGGACAAGAAAACATTAACAGACACAATCCACAGCCATCAGACTGGAGTCAAGGGTGACGCACACTCCAACACCAGACGACACCACATGAATGCCAGCCGTATCACAAGAGGAAAGGGCCAATTCATCTGATTTAGCACATAACCTCTTGATAATTAAAGTGCCCCTATTATGCTATTATGCCCAGTTTATGGCCGGGCCCCTCTCTGTCCGTAACAGCGGACAAATGTTTGCTACATTTTGATTGGATCTTGGTGGACTAACACAAACAAACTGTCCAACGTCAACAGATAAAGATGTAAGGACAACATCCAGACACCTCTTAGAGGGCAAGAAGAAGACCTCCTGTACCAAGCACGAGAAGGACAGGACTTCTCATTGGTCCACATGCAGTTTCGGCCCTTCACCCATCTAGAGACTACTTCCTAAAGTTGGCCACAGACTGCCATAAAAATTCCTCAGGACCTTATCAGCAATGGGTGAAACAAAGAGAGATTTCAAAGATCCATCCAAATCCATTCAAAACTATGTTTTTAAAACATTAGAACTGATGCAAACTACACATCCATTTCATATGTATTCACAGAAATAAGTATTCTCAGTGACAGCTATTTGTAGTGCAACATCTGACACAAATTCAGCTGTTAATGTACAATTGAATGAATGCATGGCAGTTCAATTATTTTTCATCATGTTTAGTCTCGATTTGTTTAGAATATTGCCAAAGGTATTCTGGTGGTGGTTTGGAAAGTGAGAAATGCATTGGTAAACTTTAAAGACACTGTAAAGATTGCCAGCAGCCAATCACAGCACTCGAATGGAGAAGCGCCAAATTGCAATCTCCTCCTCATCAGAAAGGGATAAAAGTACTCTTTCAACAGACACTCCTTGGTCCTTCAAAGGGAGAAGACATAACAGATATAATGTTTTGAGTCCCAGCTTGCAAAGCTGAGATTCTAACAGATACAACACCGTTCTGAGCACCTGGTCCATCCAGAGAGACAACAACAGGTCCCACGATCTGAGTCTACAGCTTGTGAGGAAACATTAACAAACACTACGTTCAGAGTTTCCGTCCAGCGAGACAGTGACGACATCTGCAACAAGGTTAAGCTTAGGAGAGCAAACCTTCACTCCAAGGTACCTTCGTCTGCATGTTCCAGATTGTTAAGGACCTTCTGCACCTACACCAGGGCCTCATCTGCATGTTCCAGATTTTAGGACCCTTTGGTGCTCCAGGAGATCAGCATCCCACAGAGCTTCGTGTTCAAGAGTGCTGAAACAGATTCTGGCTCCTCTCCCCACTGCATTGTCACCCAGCACAACCAGTGGAAGACGTCACCGTCATCGGACTCAACCACGTGCAACGTAAATATCACTTAATCAAACCTCTTTTCAGAGACCTTGGCATTGTTGTATATTATCAGTAAATGATTTCCTAATTCCCATTAGATGTAATATAGCTGATGTTAGTTAATAACAAATAATCTCTCGTTTATTTGTTTGGTGCATAATAAGGTTCTCCATTTCACTTTATTTTCAGAGAAACAGTTTATCTTTCCATAAGATAACGTAACTCTTCCATAGCCACACTCAACTTAATCACTTGTATTCTATGTATCTTATGCACTTTATTCCTTTATCATTCATGGCATTCATTCCCATTACAGACATGAAATGCCAGCTTTGCCACCACTGGGATGAAGAGCACAAGTCATTCTGTCCCAAAAACAGCAAGCCAACTGCCGTTAACCGATGATGGCCTTAATGTGGACAGCAGTCCTCTTGACATGTCTGAATCTGCAGAAAGGACTGGATGTTCTAAAAACTCACTCTGGCCTGCAGGCGTTCTGTAGGAGGATGATACAGTATCTACAGTAGGTTTGATGCTGCTACTCTGTTTATTAGTGAAATTTTGACAGAAGGGTTGTGTGAAATTTACAAAGTTCCATCCATCCATCCATCCATCCATCCATCCATCCATCTAATAAAACTTTAAACTCCCAGTCTTGAAAAACAATAGAGTGCAACAGTTGGGCTCCAGAAGTAAAATAATTGTGTTTAACAGTGGGATTCATGGTGAAAAACTACATTACCCATGATGCTGTACAGAAAATTTCACCAATCAGAGTCAAAACAAACAAAAAGCACTAAAAGATCATTTTATCTCCACCCACTCCCATGAAGCACCACGATGACATAATTGAGTTGGTCTCCCTATACTCTCAAAATACTGAAATATTTGAATATATATGCATATTTTGCAATAAACTTAAACTATATTGTATAAAACTATATATATATGTATATGTGTATATATATATATATATATATATATATATATATATATATATATATATATATATAAAATCATTTTTAAATAAGTTTTATATTTATCCAATTCTTTCATTATTATGCTGTTCACAATGCTCACTAAAGCCATTAAGCACACAGTCTTGTACCTTTGTATTTTTGTCTGATTTTCAAATGCTTTTTTACTTCAAATCAAAGTTTGTAATGTTATGATTCACCTCATAGCTGATTGACTTGGTTCATGGCTTAAAACACTTTAACCAAGTCTTTTTTGAAATCCCAATGGGAGAAATAAATGGAAAAAATACTTACGGAACCAGCACCACTGAAAAAGTGGCTGGGAACTAATGCACTCTATTGCAATTTAGTAAATTCCTCTTCCTTTTATTCCTATTCAAATTCCAGTTCAGCTCAAATTCCAGTTTCATTTTGGGGTGCAGTCAGCCAATTCGATTCCAATTTATGAATTGATAGGAAGCCAATTAATCAGTTCTTGATTTTTCATAACCTACAATAAACAACTGAAATACTGAACTACAAAAATCAAAGCAATAGAAAACAATGGTGTGTTTGAGAAAATCAAATTTTAAAAATTAATATCAACAAGACCCATGCTCCCATTACCACTTCAGAAAGAGTGATTCAAATGTCTCAGCTTACAAATAAACTCAGTTCATTTCCAAAACACCAGCTCAGCATTTATCAAGTTTAGGGGGAAGGAACAAGAAGGAATGATTCTCCAAATGGAAGCACAATTTAATATAAAGCTATAATTGAAACACCTTGAACTTTTTAAAATGCAATTACCTCAAAGCATTAGCATTATATTTGCTATGGTCTAAAACCAAAAATAAATTGGTCAAATAGTCATATCCTTAAAGTGGATCAGGACCAAATTCAATAAATTACCCTTCAGAGCAGATGGACAAATAGAGGGCAGTTGGACAAGAATCCAAACAGAAGATTTCAGAACATAAAGAACAGAAATCTTAGGTTATTTTCTGCAGTATATGAATATCATGTATTATATATAACTATCTACCCAGCTGCATTTTCCACTGATACCGTGTTATCAATCATTTTGTCATTTCAATATAAATTTCTATTTCAATAATTCAGAATGTGTGAATTTTCACCAGAAGAAAGCTCATAAAGAATTAGACTAATACTCATGCTGTAATCCTCAGGTGAACTTCACTCTCGCCAATTATGTCCCTTTATGCCACAGTGTAGTTCATTTGCCTCTTTCACTCAGGTTTAAGTGTAGGTGTTAGGTGTTTAATTAGTGAGATTCATGCAAGCATTTTCAGCAGATTTTCTTTTCATTTAAAGACTGATTTACACAAGGGTTTCGTAGGTAGTTTATATACATCCATGAAAATCGACTCATAAAATATATCATATTTTCACATATGGCACTATAAGTGAATTTAAAGCAGTGACATTATGAAATTTCACATAGAGTTGAAAACACATCAGAAATCTATGGGATTATGGATTTTCTGACAGTGTTTCAGGTATAATCTGCTGTTCATTAGAGCATATTTGTTCATTTAGCAGGTATTTTAAATCATGTCGATACTTGAGCTCTTTGAACGAGTTGCTCTCCGCTGGAGAGCTGCTTTAATCTATAAACTCACATTCTCCTGCTCTTGCACCTCCTGCCTTATTGAAATCCATGCTTTGCTCTTTCGGATGTGGAATCTTCCAAAGACGCAGCAGGGGTTTGCTTTTGCCTGAAGGATCACGGAAGCTTCTCTGCATCTTTATTGATGATTGCCCTTTAGCTTCTTTTTTTATGTCTCAGTTCTCATCCAGTTTTTATGCACAAAACCTTTTATGCATCCAAGCAGGTCTGTAATACCTGGAGAAAGCTGTACGTTAGCATTACCATTCATCTCAATGGCAGTCGACTGGTGCAGGAAGCCTGGTTTAAGCACAAAATTTGAAATCAGCCATTTTTGCTTATTTGAACCAATCAGCTGAGCCGTAAATGCCATGTGACTAAAGTCTCAGGAGCAGCAGGAAAGCACGCAGGCTGAACATACATGCTAATGTTGTTCTGAACTCAGTTACATTGTCAAACCCTTTGCAGCTACCCTGAGCTGTGACTTAAAGGATTAATTCACTTTCAAATGAAAATTACCGGTAGAAAGTGCATCCATCCATAGCAAAATGTATTCCACACGGCTCCAGGGGGTTAATAAAGGCCTTCTGACTGAAGCGATGTGTTTGTGTAAAAAAAAAAAAAAGAATCCATATTTAACAAGTTATTGAGTAAAATATCTAGCTAGACCACCTTCCATATTCAACTTACAAAGAAAGTTCAAAAAGCTTACGCTATGTCCTATTCCTTCCCTATTCTACTTACAGAAAAAGCTTAACTAACATAACGCCATTTCCATTTTTTTTTTTTTTCATTATTTAAATATGGAAGGCGGTCTGGCAGAAGCTAGATATTTTACTTCATAACTTGTTAAATATAGATATTTTTTTACACAAATGCATTGCTTCTCTCCAGAAGGCATTTATTAACACCCCGGAGCCGTGTGGAGTATGTTTATGATGGATGGATGTGGATGGAGGCACTTTCGTTGATCCTATTAATATATCTCCGATTGTGTTCATCAGAAAGAAGAAAGTCATATACACCTAGGATGGCTTGAGGGTGAGTAAAGCTTGGGATAATTTTCATATGAAAGTGAACTAATCCTTTAAAACAAAATGTCTTAAGACCTTAATACACAACTGATGTCTATCTTTCCACCGCTCCTGGTTTTCTTCTTTTCAGATCTGGACTATTCCTCCCTGACGTTCCACATTCACTGAGCTCCAGATTTGCTTTAGCTAATTAGCTTTAAGAAGTTTCTGAGCAATTATGCATTGGTCACCTTCAGAATGAATTATGGAAAATTATAAAATGCCATTTTTGTTTGTTTGTTTGGGTTTTTTTTTTTTTTTTTTTTTTTTTTGACCCAGAATTGTAGGAGAAACATCTGAGATAATAAAAGATAAAAAAAGATTAATTTTCCTTGTGACGTTAAAAAACATCTGAAATACATCAGAATAATGGATGACTGATGCTTAACCAGATTATGTCCTGTTAGTGTCTGACGTCTCAGCAATTATCTCTTTTTCATTCAGTCATCACTGTGTAACAATAACCCTCCTCATCTTTTCACAATATTTTCCTCTCCACTCTTCTCCATTCATCTCCTTTGGTTTAGTGTGATTCAGTGAGCTGTAACATTGTCACGACACGTACCGCATGTCTGTGCCGTGAGTGATAACAGGTCATTCCTGTTCTGAAGAAACTTTATAACTCAGTAACTTTTAGAAAATGAATATGCTTGCGTTTCAAAGTCACCATGAAATCAAAATGGACAATCCTTGTTTTTTATGGAATAATACATTTTGCAGTATTTATTATAAATGGTTTATCTGCGCACTTTATTATTTTTTTTAACTCTCTGGTCGTGTAGTGGTCAAAAATTACAGATTTTTTATTTAATGAAATGAATCTATTTTAGTTCGATAACGTTTTTTATGTAATACTTTGTAATTTTAGGGGATTTTATGGTACTAAAGTATATTTATGGAATAGATATGATTGGTCGTAAATCTTGACTTTTCCATTTTGGCCTTTTTTTATAGAAGACACTTAACAGATTATTGCTGAGGTGAAAAGTTAAAAAGTGAAACTAAAAAAAGTTTATAGAAGTTTCATTATGAAAAATGCATAAAATATTAATTTGTATATGAAATATATATTTTTTCAAAACATGCTTTGTTCTAAAAACATAAATCTAAACAAGTTGTGTTCCAAATTTGAGGTTGATATCTCAAAAATTTAGCTTTCAGTAAGAATTTGTTTTGGTGCAGTAGTAAACGTTTCTGTTAGATGAAATTCGTCTCCCATTCATTTCCAATTGACTGTGAACAATACAATCTGACTATTTTTTTTTTTTGTAGGATTATTTAACCTTTTCAAATCATGTCCATTTTGTTTGTTTGTTTGTTTGTTTGTTTGTTTTTTGTGTGTGTTCACACAGCAAGTGCAAAAACCTTTACCAAGTTTCGCTCCATTCCCATGAAGTAAAAAGTAAAAAAAAAAAAGAGAAAAAAGTCAAAAATGAGTTTCACTGAGATATACTGTACCACACAATAGAGAAGACAGTCGCAACTTCCATTTCATGCCGACTTTAAACAAAAGAAATGCCTCTCTTTTTTGTCCATACAGTGGAAGACTGTTTGGTTACCAACATTTTTAAAATGATCTGTTCATACAGGTTTGGTACGACATATGGGTGAATAAATGTTGACAGTATATTTCATGACAGTATATGACAGTGAATCATCCCTTAAAGGAAATGTTTCTTTTAAAAAGCTATGTCAGACTTTCGGAAATATACTCAAGCTCAGAAACTTTATTAATTATAAGTTGGTGAGAAAATGAACAGGATGTTCATAAAAATGAACGGATTGACAGGTGGTTTACATGAGGATGTCACATTCTCATATTTTTAATCATCTTTTGAAATTTTAATATCACGTTGATCAGACAGAATGGAATGTTCTAATGACAAAAAATGACTTTTTGAATCTGGCAGCTCTTTTATACGCTGGCCTCATGGGATAATAAAGTGTCAGTGATATAGTGTATCAATTCAAACAATATTCCAAAGAAAACATGTCTTGTTTGGAACATAATGAATTGGACATGACAAAACATCTGCTCAAATCAGTTTCAAATTCACCCCTATCTTAACTTGTGTTATGTATACCTAATTGTGATAACCTAATTTGATTTCCAATTTTTAAAAATTGCTTTAATATTTTATTCAATATATGAAGACATGTTGAGAACATGATGATGAATGATACTGACAGGCTCTACTTTTGCTTTTCCATTTACAGATTGTAATATTTGTAAATTATAAGATAGAATCTGATTTTAAGCATTTCTTTTCCTCTTTTTGTGTCTTTCATTTCCTCTGTTCGTTCTCAAAAAGCTCCATACGTCACAGTCGGCTGCTCTCACCTCGGCTTCTTTTCTTCTCATTGTTTCTCATTATCTGTCAGTCCATATCCTGCCCTTTCAGTGTCACTCACTATCTTTCCGTCTCTCACTTTCTGTCTTTTGTTAGTGTCTTGGTCTGTTTGTCTGCTTAGCTCTTTGTAATTCTACTTAAACTGTGCAGAATATTGGACAGTAACACTCAGGGATCTTTTCATGATTTCAGATCATGAACAAAGCCACAGTACTTGACTGGAACTGATGAAAATGCTGTTGTTGGCATCCAGCTAATGATCACAAAGCAATCACAAAGATGCATATTTTTTTTTTATTATTATTTATGGCCATATTAAGAGGAAAAGTATTTACATTCAACACGTGAGTACATGCGGTCAAAGACAAAATGAAAAAAAATAATATTGTTTGCATTTGCATTTAGCTAATGGAAATTCCTTATCATTTACAAAGAGTTTGTACAAAAAACTACAAAGTTTCAGGATGAAACAATCATCTTCTTTTAAATATTTATTATGCAAGTAAACAGGTCATGCTGACTTTCAGTGCATACTGAGAAGCTTTCATGTCTAATTACAGTGCAGAGATGAAATGTGTATCTATTGCTTTCTCGCTATTTAGCTGATGAATGTAGGAATGTAGTTTGTATCTCACAAGGCCATAAAAATCTCTGCATCATTATGACATTTAATGGAAATATGTACATGAAGCTTCATGGGCATCACCGGCAGAACGAACATGAGCTGGTGTACCGTGCATGAGAGTTTTCCTATAAAAATATGTTCTAAGAAAAATGTTCCCATTAGGTTCTGAAAATTATATTATCTCAATGTTCAGTATATATATAGATTTTTTTCTTGATTATGCAGACATTAAAGAGAACATTCCATTTTATTGTTTTGCAAAATGAATGTTCTCTTAACATTCTGTAACAAGTAGTAACACTTCCAAACCATGAATGATGAATAATGTTTTACATGCTAAGGCTTTGGGAACATTATTAACAGCAAACATGAACATGCACAGAGGTTAAACATTGTAAATATAAACAAATTAAAACAATGTCATGTAGCTTTCAGATTCCATTATGTGGCACACGTGCAATTTTTATCTCAAATTTTTCATGTACTCAAGACGAACCAGATGTGTTTACATTAAAGGTGCCCTAGATTCAAAAATTTTATTTACCTCAGCATAGTTAAATAACAAGAGTTCAGTACATGGAAATGACATACATTGAGTCTCAAACACCATTGTTTCCTCCTTCTTATATAAATCTAATTTGTTTAAACGACCTCCGAAGAACAGGCGAATCTCAACATAACACCGACTGTTACGTAACAGTCGGGGTGAACGCCCCAAAATTTGCATAATGCCAGCCCATGTTCCCAACATTATAAAAGGCATTAGACAAGGGCAGCCAAATGGCAGATGGAGCAATAATAACTGACATGATCCATGATAACATGATATTTTTAGTGATATTTGTGAATTGTCTTTCTAAATGTTTCGTTAGCATGTTGCTAATGTACTGTTAAATGTGGTTAAAGTTACCATCGTTTCTTACTGTATTCACGGAGACAAGAGCCGTCGCTATTTTAATTTTTAAACACTTGCAGTCTGTATAATTCATAAACACAACTTCATTCTTTATAAATCTCTCCAACAGTGTAGCATTAGCCGTTAGCCACGGAGGACAGCCTCAAATTCACTCAGAATAAAACTTTAACATCCAAATAAACTAAAATAACATAAAACAAACTTTACTCACATAATTCGAAGCATATACAGCATGCATGACGAACATCTTGTAAAGATCCATTTGAGGATTATATTAGCTGTGTGAACTTTGTAAATGCGCTGTAATATAGTCGACAGCTCATGTGGCAGGGAGCACGCGAATTAAAGGGGCGGCGCTGCCTAAATCAATGCATTGTTAATGATGCCCCAAAATAGGCAGTTAAAAAAAATTAATTTAAAAAAAATCTATGGGGTATTTTGAGCTGAAACTTCACAGACACATTCAGGAGACACCTTAGACTTATATTACATCTTGTGAAAAAGCATTCCTGGGCACCTTTAATACTGTACCTTGCAAAGACGATTTTTCTTGCATTTGACCTCATGTGCACAGGAGCATGTGTTCATATCCACACACTGCATTCAAAAACAGCCTTTCAGAGAGGTACAAAACTGAATTGGTACTTAGTGCACCACACTGATTCAGTGATCCGGTCATGTGCTTCTCCAGTTAACAGCTCACTGGAGGGGAAGATTGTAAATTAAAAGTACCTTACATGGTGATGCAGCTGTCATATGACTTGGAATATAGCACAAGTCATATACTGTCGTGACAATTTTTTTTTCACTATGATGCGTTGTTGAAAGAGAAGTCACCTTTATTTATTTAGCACTTTAATAGACAGATCATTTCAAATTTCAAATTCAAATTTCATTAAATATGAGACAAATTCAAATTTCTGGTATACAGCAGCTCTAAAGACAATAGTGTCATTATTCAACTCAAGTCATTTCAGTGTTGATTTAGTTCAGTTCAATAACTGTGTAAAGTTCATCAATTATAAAATGATAAACACAAAAATGGCATGTTTTGCTCTCACCCAAATAGAGGCAAATTTGACAAGCTATAATAAATGATCCGTGGGGTATTTTGAGCTGAAACTTCACAAACACATTCTGGGGACACCAGAGACTTATATTACATTTTGTGTAAAGGAGCATAATAGGTCCCCTTTAAAGTGTTCCTATTATGCTGTAGTGATTTTTACTTTGTCCATCCAAGGACAGTAAAATAGGGATTTGTACTCACATCACCGCTGACGTTGTAATTTTAGGATCACACATCTCTTAAGGTGTGGTTATGAGTACATCAGATGACCACATCCCCCTTTTTCCTAGTATAGGGCACCAGTCAATGTCTTTTACCTTGGCAGTATGAGAACCCTCTCAACAGGGGCTTTTCATTCATTTAGAATTAATGTAAAGTGGTCAGCTGATTTATCTGAAAGATTGGTGAGATTGCTAACTTGTAGAGCCTCTTCTGTTTTATCAGCACAAGGAAGACGCAAGTGTAATAAAAATAAATTTTATTAACAAACAAGATCTACTAAATCTCATTCTGCCGCTGAGACATTTGCTGATCTCATGGACAGCACTCACAATCTCCTCTGGCTTCAGTTATTTCAGATTTTACTAGCCTGATTCTAATGTGACCCTCCAAGCTTGGCTTTTTAAAACTGTTTTTGGCAACTGACACAAAACCGACTACTAGGCATGTGCACCAAGACTAATTTCATTAACGTTTAAACAACTAGTGAACTAGTCTAACAAACCCCCAGAGGACAGTCAAAAAAGTCTGTAGGCCTATATGCAATACATTTTAAAATAGACAGCTTAATCTATCTGTTGATCAAAGTCAAATCTATGGAAGCCCATTTCTGCCACTACCCACTATAACACTTTAAATATGAACCTTTGGCAGCATGTTATTATTCAGCCATGCTTAACACTTCCACAGCATCAGCCTGACATTTCTCACCTTCAGACATAATTCTTCTACCCATTTGCATAATTACATGTGATAATGCACATGGAGTTTTGAAAAGAAGGAAATTGGGTTCATTGTTGGGGGGATCAATTGTCATATGTTGAAAAGAATTGCACTTCAGTATGAGCAGTTTAAATACGCATTACGGCATGATTCATAATTGTGCCCAAAGTACAAAATAATCAGACGTAAAGTTTCACTTTAGTAGCTGAAGTGATTATTCAACATATGAAATTAATCACATGGCTGGATTATAAATCATGTACCTTTAAATACTGATATAACAGGATGATGTAAACTATCCTCTATCCAGACTATTGTAGGAGATTTGACAGTTAAGAACCCAATGACCAAATATGATGAATGAAAACCCGGAGAAAGAGTTTAACATTTTACTGAACAGTAGTTTGCAGTTTCATCAGCGGAAGTCAGCTTCAACATTCACAAGGAGCTCGTAGGCTGTCCTGCGTACATTCACATTTCCACAACAGTTATATTCTCACACAAGTCACTAAATATGTCATTACTTCAGGTTAAATGTTTCTGATTGGCTAAGAATTAGATGAATTTAGAAAATGTCCATATATGGTCTTTGTCGCTTCATCTATTATACGGCTGACACCAGGACCCTGGTTTTTGGTTCAGACAGTATTCAACATTATTCTCTAGTATTTGGAGATGGAAAGTAAAATAAATGCTTTAAAATACGCTGAAGAATCATTCAAATAATGTTTAGAATGATATATATTGATTAATAACTTGATTATAAATCACTCAAAAGATATACATTGAAGCGTCAGTGGATTCCAGAATCCAGCCCCTTCACTATAGAAATAAAATGGGTTACAATTTTTCTCTAACATTGAGACTGGTGTCTCTTAGGTCAGAACTATACAGCTGCCCACAGCCAAACCCCAATCTTCACAGTGGTAACTGCAAAATTCAAAAATATTCTAAATATCAAACATAGAACTGAGCATTAAATGCTACCTTGGTTTTCGCTTTACTGAAAAAACACATAAAATAACACCTAATGTCTAGATTTACTTTCTTGCAAAGCATGCTGGGAACTACAGATCCACTCCTCAGTTAGCCATGTAAACAAAAATGATTTATGCAGTCCCACACAAATAGATTAAAGGATTAGTTCACTTTAAAATTAAAATTACCCCTAGCTTTACTCACCCTCAAGCCATCCTAGGTGTATATGACTTCAGACAAACACAATCAGAGTTATATTAATAAATATCCTGATGCATCCATATGGATGCATTACAATGGCAGTGAATGGGACCAATGAGTTTGAAGCTCAAGAAAGTGCGTCCATCCATCATAAACATACTCCACACGGCTCCGGGGGGTTAATAAAGGCCTCGTGATGCATTTATGTAAAAAAAAATATATCCATATTTAACAAGGTATAAAGTAAAATATCTAACTTCTGAAAAACTGCCTTATATATTTAACTTATGGAAAAAGCGTAATTGGCGTCACGTCAGTTAGGCTTTTTTCGTAAGTTGAATAGTTGAAAGGCGTAGTATGTAGTGTAAGTGTTTTGAACTGCGAGTGGCATTACACTTTCTTTGTAAGTTGAATACAGAAGGCGGTCTGGCGGAAGCTAGATATTTTACGCGTCAGGATATTTATTAATATAACTCTGATTGTGTTCATCAGAAAGAAGAAAGTCATATTCACACTGTTAGCCAGGATAAGTTGAATTTACTTACAAAATTTGAGAAAACTGGTTGCCCTAAAAAAATTAAGTAATGTTAACTTAATAATTCGAGTTCATTTAACTTAAAATGTTTTGTAAAATTAATTACTTTGTAGTTATTACACCTAGTATATTTAAGTTCAATGTACTAAGCAAGTTAACTTGCCACCAATCAAAATTCATCCATGCCTCCCATCATGCATTGCTGCATGAATAAATTATGAGCTGAATTGTCTTAGTAATTTTCTTTATTCTCACTATTTAAATTTTGCTGTTTTTCTGCAGGCACGTGCACAGGTAGGGCTCAACCTGTGCAGGGCACATGCCCTTTTTGTCTTTACACTCCGAAGTGCCCTTTTTTTTTGGAGGTGTTTTAATTTATTTATTTTCTTGAATAAATCAATGAATTTTCTTGAAAAAAATCAATAAATTTACAAATATATTTAGCCTAATAAAGGTATTAAAAAGAGCTTGTGACAAAATCTTTTTGGATCCGCTCAAACTGTCAGTCAAACCTCTTAACTCCGCCCCCTGAGTGTAGCAAACTGAAGTTCCACAGCAGAGCAGCTGAACGCCTTGCTACAGTAAATAAATATCTTGTTGTTTGAATAAGTAGGCTACAACGTTGTCTTTATGAAAGAAACATTAATATGTCTATAAAGTTTCATATTTTATGCATTTGAGGCCTGAGACGGGTGGCGAAGAGAGAGGGAGTGGGCTAGCATTTGCCTTCTAAGTCATAGCCAATACCAATAGCCTACAAATAGCCTTAAATAGCCTGTGCATACAGTACAGTAGTATTACATCTTTTATAAATTGAGATTTTGGCCAAACGTATTTTACAACAGGAAAAATTGAACGCTCATAACCTATTGATGACGACGTAACACATAGCCTAATGTGATGCCATCGTTTTAATGACGGACAAATTGCACATTTGCACATATTCGCTGGTCAAAAACCCGGCGTAACTGCATTTGAATTTGACAAAAAAGTGACTGAGTGATCCCCGTCGTCAGCTAGGTAAAATATATTTCTAAGGAATTTCTTCTTTGATTTATGATGGCTATCTGCATACACTTAATTAATTAACATTTAATCGTATTATATATGGTCACACAGTATGGTTAATGTTTACGATGTTAATATGTATTTGCTCGCTAGATAATATTTTTAATCTAGTATTGTATACTCCCCGCTCTTCACATGTATAAACATAGTAAAACATGGTTTTACTACAGTAATGTTGTAGGAACTAAAAAACATTACAGAATCATCAGGTCACTGTGCTTCTTTATATTTTATAATGCAGAATGTAATGTGTGTGTATTAATGTGTTGAGAGGGACATCCCTGGATCACAGTGAAGTCAAACATCTTGGCTCACAGAAGATTGCTGTTGTAATTATTTTTAAAGAAGCCCTGAAACCCTGTATATATGTGTGTGTGTGTATATATATATATATATATATATATATATATATATATATATATCGCCCTTTTTTTTCAGTTTCAGTACATGCCCCTCAAAAGGTCTGTGCACGGCCCTGTTTTTCTGTGACTTTTTAGTAGCTTGTTTTCTAATGTTCAGAGTTGATCTGTTGATCAGAATATGTTGCTTGTCACCGTTGTTGAGATTCATACGCTGATTTTTGATGTCTGTGTGTGCCTAATTTTTTTTTTTTTGTGATAAGGACAACTTTTAAAAAAAATTTGTATTGTAAAAGTTGATCTTCCGCTGTAGAATCACAGTGCTGCTGTAATCAATAATGTAAATCTAACTCAGAGATTGGGCTCTAAATGAGTTCAGTGATTCAGATCAAATAATGATTATATGAAAACATAACCAACACCAACTGATCATCTTTTAACTTTGCTTGTCTGGTTGGTTTTAATGCAGTTAAAACTGCCCAAACAAAATCTAATATTAAAAAGTCAAGGGTCAAGAGCTCAACTAAAACAAACCCTGACCTTGAAGATGGTAACTTAAAAATTGTGATTTTCTCCTTTGGTGAAAAACTATAAAAAGGTAAATGTTTGGAAAAAATGTCTGTAGAACAGCCAAAACAAATGTTCCAACTGCTCATCACCAGCTCCTTGAATTCACACACACCACGACAAAATGGCGTCATTACCTGCCGCAAACCAGTGTGTAGGAGGCGTGGTCAGGAGAAAAACTTCATAATTTAAGTGCATTTAACTTACATTTATTAACACATTCAAATACACCCACAAATTAGTAGAATATACTTATATTTTATAAGTAATGCAACCAAACTTAAATATTTTAAGTATATTGTAATTATATTTTTAAGTAAATATAAAATCCGGGCTAAGAGTGCACCTATGATGGCTTGAGGATGAGTAAAGTTTGGGTCATTTCATTTTAAAGTGAACTAATCCTTTAAGTAAACTTTAATTTTAAGATATTAGGTGGACTGAACTCAAATGTTCAAAAATCATGTTGCTTTAGCTAATTTTAATTGATTAATGCGGTCTGCACAGTGCCGATGCATCTCGAACAAGCCTGTTGTTTTCCCTTCGAAATGTCACTTCCTCGAGGATGATTAGGAACTGGCCTGAGAACTCAGGGAAATAAATATTAAACAATATCCCCAAGAATATATGAGTTGTTTGAAGCATTTCGTTTAGAGCAAGGAAAACATCTGGAATATTTCTTAATACATGTTTTTAAAGTTAATTGAAAGTTTGGGTCTGTAAGATATCTTGTTTTTGAAAAGAGTCTCTTATGTTCACCATGCAAGGCTGCATTTATGAAACAGTAATACTGTGAAATATTGCATTTTTAAATAACTGTTTTCTATATGAATATATGTTAAAATGTAATTTATTTCTGTGATGCAAATCTGAAATTTCAGCATCATTACTCAAGTCTTCAGTGTCACATGATCCTTCAGAAATCATTCTCATATGCTGATTTATTGCTCAAGAAACATTTATTATTATTATCAGTGTTGAAATCAGTTGTGCTCCTTCATATTTTTGTGGAAATGGAAGTAGAATGTTGAAGGACAGAATGTTTAAGATTCAATTGAACTGAATTTCTCCTTGTGGCAGATGTAAACAGCTAAATAAAATCAAATTTTAATAGAGATAAGAAAAATATGCTGCTGCTGTGGATAGGTCAGTAATATATTGAAGTGTCCGATAACAGCTGGAACAGATGAATGCAATCTCACCTTCTGCAGCAGAATTGCATTATCAGCATTTGACACCAACCGACGAGAACGTGAGAGTCCCTAAAGAGGCCCAGTGCTTCCCACAGGTTTGAAATATACTTGCGGTGGTAGCCTGGCAAAAAATCCTATTACCTATGGCACAAAAATGGTCTACTACATGTGACAAACAAATAATGTGTGATTTTTTTTTAACAGTATTTTTATTTATTGAAATTAATTTTAATTACATAGCATATTACATTTAATTACATACTAATATTATGCATTATTATGCATTGTAAATTATGCAAAATTACAGCATTTAAATGGTTCTCCTTTTCCTATGTTCTCCTTGCTGTCATATAGTGTCTCTCTCAGTGAATGGGACACACATTTTACTAGTAAAATTTATAAAATGAATAATATATGTGTCAAATAATGTTCTTAGTCTTTTTTTCCTGTGGGAGAGACTACAGTAATTAACTATGAATTAAATGGAAATAAAATTAAATACAATTTATTGTGTAACCAAAATACCAATAATTCCAAAAAGAAAAAGAAAACGCACATAACGAGCAAGTACGAAACGACCAGTTAATCGATCGCGGATGGTCTCATTATGTTGCGTGGATATAAAAGTATAAGAGGATAAAAATAATAAAAGCAAAAATGTGTCTCTGAATATACTTGGGCGGCCGTTATTATACGTGGGCGGGCCGCCCAAGTAAAGTCTGTGTGGGAAGCACTGGAGGCCCTTCTGCTGAAGAGGTTATTCATTTTAAAACAGTCCATTTTTGTTTTTAACCAGATTTGTTTTGCTAGCAGTGACCCTTTTTAATTAATATTGCAATTGGTCTGAGGGCTGAGGGAGCAACTTCTGGTGACACAAAAGTAAGGTGTTTCACTGTGAGATAAGGCAACACTAATGGCTCTTCGGCATCTCTGTGACAACGGAAGAGATGCGGTTGTATTTTGAGTCTTTCTATCTCTGAAGGGCAAATGGCTGTGACTGCATCTGAGCCAAGGATCATGGGATATGCCAGTGAGGTGTCTGATGTGATTTTAAGAAGCTTGTGCTGTTGTTATTTTTCAGGTTATTTATTTGGTGTTTTTTGATACTGCTCCTGGAGGCCACTTTTATGCACATTTGATGTTTCTCGGCTCATTAGTGGTGCTATGCTGTGCTTTGAATCAAGACTGCATTTCATTTGTTCAGAAGTGAATGTTTATCACTTCTATGCACCTCTCCCTGGGCGCTGCAATGTTCTTGTGATGTCACGCACACCCACATCTTCGTGAAATTGGAAGTGTTCGCTGCTCCCTACACACTCAGCAGGGGTGAAACATCATCAAATACAGATGGCACTTGAGTCATGCAAATTAGGGGTTTGGGTATGATGACATGAATATAAATACATATGATTAGTAAATTATATAATATTATATTGGTAATTAAATTGAATACAATATTTACAATATTTCATTAGTAAAATAATTTAGGCTAAATTATACCCTTTAAAAAAAAACTAAATTTAAAGGATTAGTTCACTTCAGAATAAAAATTTCCTGATAATTTCCTCACCCCCATGTCATCCAAGATGTTTATGTCTGTCTTTCTTCAGTTGAAAAGAAATTAAGGATTTTGAGGAAAACATTCCAGGATTTTTCTCCATATAGTGGACTTCACTGGGTTTCAACGGGTTGAAGGTCCAAATGTCAGTTTCAGTGCAGCTTCAAAGAGCTCTACATGATCCCAGATGAGTAATAAGAGTCTTATCTAGTGAAACGATCTGTCATTTTCTAAAAAAAAATAAAAATTGATATACTTTTTAACCACAAATGCTCGTCTTGCACTGCTCTGCGATGCTCCACACATTACATAATCATGTTACAAAGGTCACGCGTGACGTAGGTGAGAGTACAGATTAAGCCAAACTCCCTTTACAAAAGAAAAAAAAGGGCAAAACATTGACATCGGACAATTTTGAAGTTGGAGGAGAAAATGAGTTTTTCACCCAACTGCAGTACTTCTGCCTACGTCATGTGTGACATTTCTGGCGGATCGCAGAGCAGTGCAAGACGAGCGTTTGTGGTTAAAAAGTATATAAAATTTTACTTTTTTAGAAAATGGCTGTTTCGCTAGATAAGCCCCTTATTCCTCGTCTGGGATCATGTAGAGCTCTTTGAAGCTGCACTGAAACTGCAGTTTGGACCTTCAACCCGATGGCAACTGTTGAAGTCCACTATATGGAGAAAAATGATGGAATGTTTTCCTCAAAAACCTTAATTTCTTTTTGACTGAAGAAAGAAAGACATGAACATCTTGGATGACATGGGGGTGAGCTAATCATTTAATGACAAATATCTGTTGGTTTTAATATGAAAATAAATTATTTGTTTGGAGTCATCTCAACTAGGCTGTTTTGTACTCCAAGATCAAGATAATTGCTTCACTATCACTATGCTATTGACAATGGACCTTGTTCACAGAAATGGTAGGCTAATTGAACCGCAACTGAATTTTTGAGCGCTATATACCAAATACATTTGCAGAAATGCACGATGAGTGATTTTGTGTGTTTTACAAAACAAGTTGGACATTCCAATCTTCCGTGATGAGAGCAGCATTAGTTAGCACTAAATCAGTTAAAACGTAACCCCATGTTTTAACTAATGCAGATCAATAGTGATAAATCATTGATAAATGAGTTCATGTTTTACCTGACAGACTTCAGTCCTTTAGATGTGATGATGTTGACTTTTACACTCATTGACATTTAAAAAGCTTATCTTCTGCAAGAAATCCATTTAAACGGTGCAGTGTCCATTGTGCGTCACATGCTGGCGGTGCTGCAGTTTCAAAATGCCACCTGATGACACATAGATATGTATATATTTTTATATTACATTAGATTAGTCCAACCCTGTGTTAACAACTAGGCTATTCAGGAATGCCTGGTCATATAAAACTATAAAATTATTTAAAGATGTAATATTTTTACAAGATGTAAAAAGTCTCAGGTGTTCTCAGAATGTGTCTGTGAAGTTTCAGCTCAAAATACCCCACAGATCATTTATTATACCATATTTTAAATGCCCATTTTTGAGTGAAAGCAAAAACATGCTGTTTTCATGTGTGTATCGTTAAATGCAAATGAGTTGCTGCTCCCCGCCCCCTTTCCAGAAGAGGGTGAGCCCATACAGTTCATGCCTTGGATACTCTGCCAAAAACTAACAAAACATCTGTTTGGTTTTGATGATCATCTCTATCACGGCCACACTCAGGATACTTTGCAGTTCTTTATCATGAAGGTAATTATCTGCAGGTGTTTTAAAGCCATAACAGGTTAAACTTCTGATACATGATTTTCTGAGCTCACTATCCAAAGCAGAAAGCTGGCTGTCAGACTGTCAGTGTATTAAACTGATTTCTCTTACGCTTTGTCGCACTTAAACTGTGAAATACACACAAGGTTATGTCAAAAACACATAAAAGTTCACATAAACACAGTCATTTATGCAGTGTCAGACTGAGCAAAATTATGTCATTTGGTACTGCCAAAACATCTTCCCCAGAGATGTGAATTTCTGTGTGTGAGAGCGAGAGGTAGAAGTCTATATGAAAAGTTTTCTGCTGATAGTCATGACAAGGTAGTTGGGTAACAAAGCAGGAAGGTGTTAGTATGCTGCGGAGGCAACAGGACTGTTGAACAGCCTGGAGGGGGTGCTGAGATGTCCATACTGAGATGGGCTGGATGTCGAGACCGGGAATGATTGGATTGGAAAATGATCCAAGCTGTCTAAACGTTCAACAGCAGGTGGTCTGAGCTTGCAACATGGCAATCCAGGTGTCTGGCAACAGAATACTTGCCTGCTATTACAGCAATTTCTGCAGTGTCATTTTCTGGCAGACTGTACAAAATTCTGCAAAAGAGATGATTAAGGTGGTGTTTTACCCTTAAAGAAGTTGTGATAGTCTTTTCTTCTCTGTTGTGACATATATCAATTTATTCCATTGGCAGACATTTATGTTTGTTTTAAAGGAGCAATATGTACAATTTTTGCAGTAAAATATCCCAAAACCACTAGGCCAGTGTTATATATTTTGCTCACTTGAGTACTCACAATATCCCAAATGTTTCCAACTATTTGTAAATTGTGAGAAATTTGCTATTTTAACCAAGGCTCCGGGAAGTGTGAGGAGTCGCCTGTCAATGCTGTCATACCCGCGTTACCCTTGGTTTCCAGTTTTATTTTGTAGAAACCATGGATATATTACATGTTTTAATAGACAAGGGAACAACTGTTTGGTTTCATTTATAGACATAAAACTAAATTGTTATATAGCTCAACACGTTTAGTCTTATTGTTTAAATCTAATTTTCCATGCTTTACCGTGCCTCAGAGAAAAACACTATTTTGTCAAGTAGCTAACACAGCATAATCAGATGCAGCTTTATTTTTAGTAACAGTAATACAGCATTTTCTCCATCATACAATACGTTTTAAAATGAATTGCATGCCATTTATCAACACAAGCCATCCAGCATTTAATATGATATTCTAAAATCGAGATCTATCTTACTGCAGTGTGTCTCAAACAAGTGTCTCACAGCAGCCACCGAACGAACTCTCAGAGTAACATTATAACATCATTTTTAACACACTCAAATGTATCTAATATGATAAACAGTGCTGCGTTACCCCATACTTATGACCAGAAAAGCGGAAGCGGCGCCGACTACTGTGGCACAAGAAATGTTCCGCTGCTCACGGCGTGTGATGTGTTTGTCTCTAATTAACAATCGCTCCAGCGGCGTCGTTCAGCTCCACAACACTCGGTCCTGCTCTGCTTAGTAACATCTACAGTAACGTTAACAATTGCATCCATGAACATGATTTCTGCCCAAGTCCTATCCCGATTCTTTTCCACCGGCTGTGAGGTGAAGACCACATGTCCCAAGATTCCACACTCAAACTTGGCGCCATCAAGCTACGCCTTTGTTTTGAATAAGCGCCCCCTAGTTGACGTATGATGTCTGCGTGAACAGGCTGCGCAGTGCATGTAAACAAACATTGACAGGAAACATATGCTATCATTTTGTTCGGTCTGAATGCAATGATTGAACAAAGCACGGATGGTCCTACACCTTCCACAGGCAATATACATTTATAAAAATACATTTAGACCGCTTAACATAGTGATTACTATCAGGATATGAGGAGGATATCAGGAGGAGAAAATGTTTCTGTAGAGATTCACCCATTGCACCTTTAATTTTGAAATAAAATTTGTTTAATTTTTAGTTTTCAATTTCTTGATAATTTGCTCACCCCCAGGTCATCCAAGAGGTTTATGTCTTTCTTTCTTTAGTTGAAAAGAAATGAAGGTTTTTGAGGAAAACATTCCAGGATTTTTCTCCATATAGTGGACTTCAACAGTTACCAACAAGGTCCAAATATCAGTTTCAGTGCAGCTTCAAAGGGCTCTACACGATCCCAGATGAGGAATAAGAGTCTTTTTATATATAATTTATAATTTATATACTTTTTAATCACAAATGCTCGTCTTGCACTGCTCTGCGATGCACCACACGTTACGTAATCACGTTGGAAAGGTCACGCGTGACGTATGCAAAAGTACCGATCCAGTGTCTAAAAAGCGAACATGCAAAGACTAAGTCAAACGACCTTTACAAAAAAAGGTAAAACAAAGATGTTGGACAATTTTGAAGTTGGAGGAGAAAATTAGATGGATTTCTACGTCACGCGTGACCTTTCCAATGTGATTACATAATGTGTGGTGGATCGCAGAGCAGTGCACGATGAGCATTTATGGTTAAAAAGTATATCATTTATTTATTTTTTTTATATAAAATGACGAACGTTCCTCTAGATAAGCCCCTTATTCCTCGTCTAGGATCATGTAGAGCTCTTTGAAGCTGCACTGAAACTGAAATTTGAACCTTCAACCTGAAATCCACTATATGGAGAAAAATCCTGCAATGTTTTCCTCAAAAACCTTAATTTCTTTTCGACTGAAGAAAGAAAGATCTCAACATCTGGGATGACATGGGGGTGAGTAAATTATCAGGAAATTTTAATTCTGAAGTGAACTAATCCTCTAATATCTTAAGTGATTTTGCTTCTTAAGCAAATGTCTCTTGATTTAAGAATGTTTAGATATTTTTTTGCAGTCCATGCTGGGCATTTCATGTCAGTCAGGAACCAGATAAAACCAGCAGCCTTCTGATGACTGGACCGGAGCACCATTAAACACCTCCAAAAACATTTGTGCTTCAGTCTAGTATGAACTATAATTTGCTTCCTGCAACACAGCGGAATCCAGCTGGTTCTATACACACAGATCGATCTGTTGACAATCACTTCAATGACTCAACTGTTGCCATGCCTGGAAAATGAACTCATTTAGGCAAAGTGGATAAAATAGAGGACGCTTCTTCTTCTAAGACAGAATGTCCCACTTTTCAAGGTCTCTGCAGGGATTTTGTCAGAGCTATTGTTGACTAAAGGCTTTGTGCTGTTGAAAGTATCTCTGCAGACTTTTAAGGGTTCATGCGGTGAACGTACAACAGGGGGTTTCTGGAAGGAATCCAGGGCAGTGCAGCATATACGAAGACTTTGTTCTTTGCATTGTCAAAGTTCTTTGTCTGTTTTTTATAGATCTTTGATCATAAGAGAAGCTTCTGCTGACTTTACCAGAACAGCTCTGGTCCCTAGAGCGATCACAACATGAGCTGAAGCACACTTTCCCCATGCCTCTGTTGTTTCATTTGGGGTTTATGCATGAGTGCTTTTTGAAAAGGGAATGACACAAGAGGGTTAGAAAGGCTTTCAATTTTCTTTCAGAAGCGGCTGGATCACTAGAGGACTGTCAAAGCAGTCTTGATGGCACCTCGGGGACATGTTAATAGTCTCTGCGGCAGCTAGATGGATGGTTGACTTCTACTGTCCCCGCTCATCAGTCGGACACTCACCATCCAACACGAATACCCTCAGTTTAATGCAGCACTTTGAAAGGCTCGTCTGGAGAATTCAGTGGTTTGCTGCTGGTATTTTCTACATTGCTCTGTTCTGTGAGATAACATGTTTGCAAATAGCTGCCTTCTAAGGGAGAGTGGTTATCAGAATGAAACCCCACAAGTGACTGCCTTGTGTGCAAAAGCATCTATCAAATGTTTACATGTTGGAATGCTCTGAATAGTCAGTAAGTTGGTATGCTACACAAATGACTCAGTTGATTCCAATGGAGTTTAAGCGAACAACATGCTCATTTTGTGACAGTTTCATCTTTTTTATACAACTTTATTGTAAAAGTACAAAAACAATGAACTTACACAGTATGTCACTGAAGACAGAAACAAAATAATCAATAAACATCTCATCAATGTAGGGAAATTAGTAAAGAAGAGGACGTTATGAAGCATTACATGTTACACAACTAATATGAATAGCTCAAGCAAACACCAGCCTCCACACACACATAAAAAAATGTGTTTAACAAACTTATTAAATCTCATGCTAAAGCATTTGACTTTTTTTTTCTTTTAAGTTTGGAAGCTTGTCTGAGTTATTTTTCACCTCAAAATAAAAACAAAACAAAAATGTTGCATGAAATCAAAGCCTATTATTAAGTGTAGCATGACAATTAAGCATATTCCCCATGTGCCAAATGTGTCATTCTCATTGTTAAAATAATTGCATATACATACTCGTAGATTATAGTAGTACTTGTTGTACAATCATAACTACATTGTATTTTGAGAACCTAATAAAAATCATTGAGAATATAGAGAATTATATATTAAAAAAAAAAAAAGAAAGAAAAATAAGGCTACACTGTGGGAAAATGTGCTTAATTGTCATTTCATAATCTTGTATTTATTTATTTTGATATTGGGGTGAAATACAGGTGATGACAAAATTATTAGCCGCCTATGAATTATTTAATTATTTTTCAAATAATTCCCAAGTGCTGTTTAATGGAGCAAAGACTTTTTTCAAAACAGCATTTCTAAACAGTTTATAGTTTATTTAGTAAACGTGTTTATAATACAAATAGAAACTAAATTATAACCAAGAATTAAAAAAAGTCTACAGGTCAAAATTATTAGCCCTCTGATGTTAAAGGGGACCTATTATGCCCTTTTCACAAGATGTAATATAAGTCTCTGGTGTCCCCAAAATGTGTCTGTGAAGTTTCAGCTCAAAATCCCCCACAGATCATTTATTATAGCTTGTCAAATTTGCCCCTATTTGGGTGTGAGCAAAAACACGCCGTTTTTTGTGTGTCCCTTTAAATGCAAATGAGCTGCTGCTCCCGGCCCCCTTTCCAGAAGAGGGCGGAGCTTTAACAGCTCAACAACAACAAAGCTGGAGAATCTCACGCAGCCAAAATGAGGATTGCCAGGATAAATTTATGTAGTTGCTGTGGAGTTGATTCAACTCATCCACTAGCATGTGCCGTCATGTTCATCTTTTGTGTTGAATTGACCCTCGTTTGTGAAGCAGTCCGGCGTAAAATGACGGCATGACAACAACACTCTACTACAACAACTCTTCCTCTTCTCTAAAGCAGCCCAACATGGCCTGATCCCCTTTATTGTGTGTTCTCGGGGGCGGGTTTATGTAAATTCTGGGATTTGTGATGTCACCAACCCAGAAAGAAGCTTGTTGTAGTTCCTACCAGTCCTTTGTTGTAGTCCTTAAAAAGCAAATTCTGTAAAAGAAAATATCTCCCTTTGCATTGAACTTGAGCATCATAACTTTGCAGATGTTGTTTATGCTCAGACAGCAACATTACACACTAACTAAAGTTAAAAAAGTGAAATCATAATCAAGGACCCCTTTAATAGTCAATGTATCGTCATTTGTTGTTGTTTAGTTCAAGTTTCAGGCACGTCTTCTGAGTCGCCACAGCCCATTCCTCCTTAGCAAATCTCTCAAGCTCATCCAGATTTGTTGGCCACCTGGCATGGACTCTGGTCTTCGTTGTGCCCCACAGATATTTCTATTGGATTCAATTCTGGGCTTTGTGCTCATTTGGAAGTAGTTCTTCACCAGAAGTGAGGTATGTTTTGGGTCGTTATTATGCTGGAAGACAAAATATCGTCCCAAACCAAGTTTTGTTGCAGAGTGCCTGAGGTTGTCTTTCAAAATCTTCTCATCATCTTCCTTTTTCAGGATTCCCAGTCCCAAACGCACTGAAACATCCCCACAGCATTATACTCCCACTGCCATGTTTCACTGTGGGAATGATGTTCTTTGGGTTGAGCGTCTTCCCCTTCTTTCTCCAAACATATGCAACATCTCTATGGCCAAAGAGCTATAGTTTTGCCTCATTTGACCAAAGGACACATTTCCTGTATGCATCATTTTTCTCCAGGTTATCCTTGGCAAACTTCAGTCTAGCTTGGAGGTGTCTCTTCTTCAGAAGTTTTTCTTGGTCTGCAATCTCGCAGTCCATTCCTGTGCAGGGCTTTAGTGACCATCTTCGTTGAGACATCAATCCCAGACTTGGATAAATCATTCACTAGTGTCTTGGCAGTTGTTCTTGGGTCTTTAGAAACCTCTCTCACTAGTTTTCTTTCCAAAGTTTTTGAAATCTTTCGCTTCCTGCCTCTGCCAGTCTTGTGTGGGTCTCTTCAAACTTCTTGATAAAACTTCTCACAGTAGTTCTTGACACTTAAAAATGCTTTGATAAACGTGTATATCCTTCCCCTCCAGTATCTCATCAGCACATATTAATTTACTAGATGTTTTGCAAGATACTAATCCTCATCTTCAATGGACACACCCCCTACTGCTAATTGGCTCACTTTCTCTCCTCCTCCATCATAAGTGGACATGCCCCCTATTGCTGATTGGCTCACTCTGACTCCTCCCCCATTATGTGTGGACACACCCCTTCCCTTACAGCTGATCGGCTCACTTTGTCTCCTCCCTCATCATGAGTGGACACGCCCTACTGCTGATTGACTAACTCTCTCCTCTGCCATCAAGACTGGACACGCCCCCTACTGCCGATTAGCTACAAGTTTGTTGTGTTGCTTGGTCCGATCTACTTTCAATAGTGTTTCTCAGAAATCGCTTATTGCACTTTTAAGAGTGTGATTCAACTGAAATGCAAAATTACCTAAATAAACGGAAATGTTTTTAATAGATCTGAAAAAACACATACACATTACTGTTCAAAAGTTTGAAACTCTTGAAACGCTTTGATAAACGTGTATATCCTCTTCCTCCCTTGTGAGCATAAACAATTCTTTTTCTCAAGTCTAAACTAATTTCTTTTGTCTTTGCCATGATGACACTACGTATTATTTTACTAGTTGTTTTGCGAGATGCTAATCCTCAGCTTAAAGTGCAATTTAAAGGCTTACAAGATTAATTAGGTTAATTACGCAAATCATTGGATAACAGTGGTTTGTTCCGTAGCTAATAAAACATATAATTTCTTAAGGGGTGAATAATATTGACCTTTTTTTTTTTTTTTTTTTTTTTTTTTTTAATAATTCTTTTATTCCAGGCAAATAAAATAAAAAATAAGGCTTTTTCTCCAGAGGAAAATATAATAAGAAATGCCCTTGCTCTGTTAAACATCACTTGGGAAATGTTTGAAATTTTGTCTTAATTTTGTCTTCAGCTGTATCAGACGTGTTTCATGCAGTGAACCTTACTTTTACAAACCTGATTTATTAGAGGTTAAAAAAAGATCACATTATTTTACAGTACAAAACCATGATTCACCAAAACTGAATAACTGCAGGATCGGCTGACAAATAGAAATCATACCAAACTAAATTATCCACTAACTAGCTGTAATAGCACACACTCTATGACATCACTTCCTTCTGCTCAGTGTGCATACAAGAACTCAGCATCTAACAGGTTTGAGTCTAGGTTTTCCTCATGACGACGTAAACACGGGGCATATGGTGACCACACTTCCTGAGATGTGTCATTCAGTTTCTGTCTGATTGTGATACGGCTCTAAGAAGGGGGCTGTTCAATGTCCGTCTGTGCTTTGATTGGTCGAGAGTCACTAAACGCAGCTTCCTTTCCCTCTTCTTTTGTCTCTTCTTCTACTTTAACATCTTTCTTGCAGTTTATCTCGCCACCCTGCTCTTTCTTCTTTCGTTTCTTTGGGACAGCATCTTTATTTTCCTCTATCTTCAGCTCGATCTTTACTTCCTTTTTCCAGGCTCCAAAGGGGAGGATGTCCAGGTCTCCACCTGAGCTTTCACACAGCGTCGGCCCCGCCCACTCTGGAACCTCCAATCCCAGCAGCTTCATCAACTGGCCCATGACCTCATCTACATAGCCGTGGATAAGCAGGTGGGCGTGCTTGTCCTACAAAAACCAAGTAGCACTGTTAAGCAAAAACAACCAGACAGATTTTAAAGGGATTGTTCACTAAAATTTTAAATTCTGTCATTATTTACTCAAATCCCATGACTTTCTTTTTCATACAATGAAGATAAATGATGATGAACCATGTTATAAATAAAAAGGTTCCATAAACATAATAGTCATTATGACTTATGATCTCAAACAATAGCTTTTGTGAATGACAATTTAAGCCATTATTCACAGAAAACCATCACACATAGCTATTGTCTGACGACTAGAAGTACCCAAACAAACACACCCCTCCCTTCATTGCTCCGCCCCCAAAATGCACAAAATCCATTTTCAGGCCTTCCCACTTAGGTCTCTCCAGTGCTGGAAAGCGTCTCTAATATTAATGCAAATCCTAAAGCTCTTGCCTGATCATAACTCTTCTTTTTCCAGTGATATTCCTCTGATCCTTTCTCTTTTGTAATGTCTCTCAGCCATCTCTCTTTCTACAGTCTTTCTTCACATCTCCCTCTTGCTCACTCTGTCTCCTCCCACATCATGTGTGGACATGCCCCCTATTGCTGATTAGCTCACTCTCCTCCCCCATCATGATTGGACACGCCCCTTACTGCTGATTGGCTCACTCTCTCTCCTCCCCCTATCATGAGTGGACACGCCCCTTACTGCTGATTGGCTCACTCTCTCTCCTCCCCTATCATGAGTGGACACGCCCCTTACTGCTGACTGGCTCACTCTCTCCTCCCCCTATCATGAGTGGACACGCCCCATACTGCTGATTGGCTCACTCTGTCTCCTCCCCACTCATGAGTGGACACGCCCCATACTGCTGATTGGCTACAAGTGTGTTGTGCTGTTCAGTCTGATCCACTTTCAACAGCGTTTCTCTGAAATCTCTTATTGCACTTTTAAGAGTGCGACTGAGATGCAAAATTCCCTGAATAAACAGAACTGTTTTTCTGAAAAATAATATACATTACTGTTCAAAAGTTTAGGTTCACTAAGATTTTTTTTTTTTTTAAAGAAATTCATATTTTCATTCAGCAGGGACTCATCAAATTGATCAAAAGATTTGTTTAAAATAAAAATGCTGTTCTTTTGAACTTTGTATTCATCAATGAATCCTGAAAAACATGTATCACGTTTACACAAAAATATGAAGCAGCACAACTGTTTTCAACATTGATAATAATCAGAAATGTTTCTTGGGTTGCTGCAGGATTCATCATATTAGAATGATTTCTGAAGGATCATGTGACACTGAAGACTGGTGTAATGATGCTGAAAATTCAGCTTTGATCAAAGAAATAAATGACATTCTAAAATATATTCAATTAGAAAACAGCCATTTTAAATTGTAATAATATTTCAAAATATTACAGTTTTTTAAAATATAATATAATAACATTTTAACACCCCCAAACTTTTGAACCGTAGTGTATATGTGCTCCTTGAAAATTATTCGCCTGTTTCTTTCATTCTTTTTTTGCATTCTCTAGCCAGTCTGTGTGAAATGCACACTTTAATCAAACACAGCAGAGCCAGATTACCAACATTACAAAACTGCCCAAAAAATGTCAAATTCTATTTCTTTACATGTTAAGCAGCTATAATACCATAAACACCCCCACCCAAAATCTGACATGTGGAATAACACCTATATATGTCAGGCTTTGAATTTTAAACAAGATTTATAAAAAACAAATCCAATTTGGGAAATGAGATGTTGACAGGAAGTGGAATCAATGAGGCAAGTCGGAAAAAATAACCTTCAGATGAAACATGACTCAAACATGGGCCGATAACACGTCTTAAAATTAATAGGATTAATCCAATAAAAACATTCAAGCCACATGATGAGATCAGAAAGGAAACGAAAGACTGATGATATGAGCTTAAGAGAAAACCCATCTCGACTCTGACAAAGCTGCAAAGCTTCTTAATCAAAATTGTTTTAATAATGAGAATGAATGGTCAGAAAGGGTTTAGCGCAGCTGTGCTTTTGAAGGACACAAATTTGAGCGTGTGATGCTGTGTGTTCAAGCTCGCACATGCTGACAGATTTCAAACTTTCAAACTAAAATGTGTTTGTGTAAGTGTATGCATTTTAGTGTGGGTGAGGACTAAGATAAAGACTCTGCTGTCTGCATAGTCAGAATACTAACTGAAATTGATTCTAATACACTACTGCTCAAAAGTTTGGGGTCGGTAAGATACAGTACAAACAAATACAGTAAAAACAATTATACTGTGAAATATTATTACAATTTTAAAAAATCGTTTTCTATTTTAAAATGTAACTTATTCCTGTGTTTAAAGCAACATTTTCAGCATCATTACTCCAGTCTTCAGTGTCACATGATACTTCAGAAATCATTCTAATATGCTGATTTGCTGCTCAAGAAACATTTCTGATTATCATCAATGTTAAAAACAGTAGTACTGATTCATATTTTTGTGGAAACAATGATACATGTTTTCATCTTTGATGAATACAAAGTTCAAAAGAACAGCATTTATTTGAAATACAAATCTTTTCTAACATTATAAATGTCTTTACGGTCACTTTTGGTCAATTTAATGCGTCTTTGCTGAATAAATGTAGTAATTTCTTTAAAAATCTTACCGACCTCAAACTTTTGAACAGTAATGCAAGTGACTATTAAACACTGTTATACAAACAGTGCTCATCAAGTGAGATTTGACAATTAATTTCAAAAGACATCATATGCTAAAAACGTAAAATAGTCAAAACATGTTTGTGCATTTTGAGTGTTGGTGAGACATACATGTTTTGTAGGCTGAAGGTTGACTATAACCACCTTCCCTCCTGTACGTTTGGTTAGAAGAGGAAGATCTCCACTAGGTTTAATCTGAAGAGATGTACCCAACGTCAAGGCCAAGTCGGCTCGCCTGTGGAAACACACACACACACACACAATATCACCTGCTAGGGTCTGTTGTTCTCTTCTCAGAATTGGTGAATAGGTACATTCACATTAGTCTCAGCCTCTGTCGGTACACCCACAGGCCATCTGAGTCATAATGAACACACACAAATGTCACGTTTCAGTCTGAATAGCTTCAGCAATCACATTGTGGAAATGTGTTTATCCTTTTAATGATCCGTTTCTGCTCCATTAAGACCAATAAAAGGCTTAACAACTCTATAACCTTCAAGTGCTCATTATATACTGCAAATAAACTATTAAGCCAAACCTTCTGCTGTTTCTACCCAGTTTCTTCTCTGATTCCATTCATCATCATTTATTAATGCAAATTTGTATCATTAATATGCAAAACCTGTAAAGAACATGTTTCAGTCATATTTCGGCTCAAAGACAAAAGAAAGAAAGTAAGAAATTATATTTCACATATAGAAAGAATTCAGATCTTAAGAACCAAATTCTCATTATTGTAATGGCAAAAAAAAAAAAAGTCATTAAAGGTGCCATCGAACATTTTTTTACAAGATGTAATATAAGTCTAAGGTGTCCCCTGAATGTGTCTGTAAAGTTTCAGCTCAAAATACCCCATAGATTTTTTTTTAATTAAATTTTTTTAACTGCCTATTTTGGGGCATAATTAGAAATGCGCCAATTCAGGCTGCGGCCCCTTTAATAGCTCGCGCTCTCCGCCCCCTCCCGAGCTCTCGACTCCATTATTGCATAAACAAAGTTCACACAGCTAATATAACCCTCAAAACGGACCTTTACAAAGTGTCCGTCATACATGCTGCATGCATACATCGGATCATGTGAGTATAGTATTTATTTGGATGTTTACATTTGATTCTGAATGAGTTTGAGGCTGTGCTCCATCGCTAACAGCTAATGCTACACTGTTGGAGAGATTTATAAAGAATGAAGTTGTGTTTATGAATTATACAGACTGCAAGTGTTTAATAATGAAAATAATGACGGCTCTTGTCTCTGTGAATACAGTAAGAAACAATGGTGACTTTAACCACATTTAACAGTACATTAGCAACATGCTAACGAAACATTTAGAAAGGCAATTTACAAATATCACTAAAAATATCATGTTATCATGGATCATGTCAGTTATTATCGCTCCATCTGCCATTTTTCGCTGTTGTCCTTGCTTGCTTACCTAGTCTGATGATTCAGCTGTGCACAGATCCAGACGTTAATACTGGCTGCCCTTGTCTAATGCTTTGAACATGAGCTGGCATATGCAAATATTGGGGGCGTACATATTAATGATCCCGACTGTTACGTAACAGTCGGTGTTATGTTGAGATTTGCATAAGAAGGAGGAAACAATGATGTTTGAGACTCACTGTATGCCATTTCCATGTACTGAACTCTTGTTATTTAACTATGCCAAGGTAAATTCAATTTTTAATTCTAAGGCACCTTTAAAAGGTACTACAGAGGTTGTTTTCGATGACTGAGAAACCAAAGACTGTTACTGAGTTTTTGAAATGAGCGCATGCATAAGAACAACCCCCCTCCTTCACAGCTCATTTCGAGGGAACGCCTCCCAAAACCCATGCACGAGTACTGGAACACGAGTGTTTACCACCGGCATTCGCTGTGTCATATTAGTGGATTCATTATGTCGGACTCACCGCAGGTAACTCATAATCTGCAGTTGTTACTCCTGTCTCCTGACAAAAACATTTCATGTGGTGCCTGTGGAGTGTGGAAAGTTACTTGAGCGCGCAGCTGCCCACGTCTCTCACAAGGAACGTCATGGCAGTAATTGACAAGCCAGAGGGCCAATCCGCGCATGTCTCGCACAAGGAACGTAATGGCAGTGATTGACAAGCCAGAGGGCCAATCGTTTGGCTATTGAACTAGCATATTGCATATAAAAATTAGTTCAAAACCTGTGGAGGGCAGTAATACGCTTAGCAGCGTCTACACTGCTGGAATTCTAATAGAGGAGAAGAAGAAGAGAGCTAGTTCAAGATGAGCATTTCTGGTTAAAATTTATATAATTTTCAATTTTTTTCAGAAAATGAGTGATGGTTTCACTAGATAAGACCCTTATTTCTCATCTGGGATTGTGTTGAACAATTTGAAGCTGCAGTGAAACTAATTTTGACCTTCAACTGTTTGGTGCCCATTGAAGTCTACTATAAGGAGAAAAATCCTGGAATGTTTTCATCAAAAACTTTAATTTCTTTTCGACTGAAGAAAGAAAGACATGGACATCTTGGATGACATGGGGGTGAGTAAATTATCAGGAAAAGTTTATTTAAAAGTGGACTAATCCTTTAATTATCAACTAAATAATTTAACATTTTTTTTAGATTTTGAGCTGAAATACAGTATTTAAAAAAATAAAGAAAATTCTGAATCAAGCAGAATGGGTCAAAATGTCTGACTAGTCAGTTGTTGGATGGACCATTTTGTCTCCTAAATAAATGTCATTGCTATCCTGACATTTTAGAAAATATTTAATTACGAACACAAAATGCAACAGTAGTGGGGAAAAGGCTATAAGATTTTCACAGACCTGAACTGAACTGTAAAATGAGCAAAGCTGTAATAGCGCAATGACCTTGTACCTTTAATCACTCCTGAAATCTCTTTTCATCTGAATGGCATTAACTTTATAAAGTACAAGATTCAAAAGAAACCGCACAATACTTATATTTGATTAAATATTAATAAAAGAGCTGTTTACAAGATAAAGAATGCTGGTTCACTAAAAGCTCCATTAAATTTCCATTAACTATTATGACTTAGATGAAGAGCAACTTTCTGAATGCATGTGTAAAAGAGAGATTGGTTGAAAATCCAGACAAAAAAATCCAGACATCTTACAAAATGAATTATTGCAGAAGGCTAAGAAAATACAAGTTTTCTTCTAAAGAAACCACAAGTGACCTCAGACCATGAGAGAGAAAACTGAAAGAGTGAAAATCAGTGAATGTGAGAATTACGAATCTCCTTTAAGCCTGAACAGGAGCTTGCAGGAGTCTGATTGGTCTTCTCATGTGATTTCGGCATGTCCTGATTTCACCTGAATACACCATCAATCCCAGAATACTGTGCGTCCACTGTGAAAACTACATGCTTAGGCATGCTTTTGCCTAAAACACATTTGAAATACATCTAAAAAGGTGTGGTCACATTTCAAATACATTTTGCAAGCAAAAAAGGTCATTGTCTATTGTCAATAATGATGTATGAAGCACAGCTCACACATTACTCAATTTCAAACCAAGCAGCTTTCTGTTGGTCAATACAGTGAATCCGCATTACCAACACTAAACCCTGCGAGGGGTAATCTTTTGCCCTCATGCAAAATTCCTTTGTGCCTGGATTACTATCGAATCTATATCTACCTGACCTGCAGTTGAAGACATCAGCTGTTAAAGGGGACCTATTATGCAAAATTCACTTTTGCATGGTGTTTGGACATAAATGTGTGTTGGCAGTGTATGTACACAACCAACCTATGATGATAAAAATCTAACCACTCCTTTTTAAAAAAAAAAAAAAAAAAAAAAAAATCCCCATAAATCATAAAATCATAAGCAGTGTCTCAGAACAAGCAGTTTCCAGATCCCTGGCAATGTAAAGTCACAAAAGCCACACTGCCGTTTTAACATAGAACTGCCTTGAGCGAGCTCACAGCAAGTCCACAGTCCGCCATTGCTGCACTGATGAGAATGTCTCCCAGGCATTTTAGGTGTTCTGTAGCTGGATGGATTCATCCACATAGCTCTTTCCATTTGCTCCCTAAATCTGAGCCGCTGAAGACAAGGTGGATTCATTTTGTTTTTGAAGAAAATGCTCCGAAATTTGTTTATGTCTGCGCAAATCATTGCTTTGTGAAGAATGTCAATACAAAGGGACAATACGAAACATAAAGTCTCCAGAGTGATACTGGATACGGCAGTAATAAAGGTGAGGGGACTTTATCACAGTTCATCTGAGTTGATTTATGGATAAAGTTTACCAGTTTATTAAGCACCACCCGAAAAGGCATAATGTATATATTTGTTAGTTCTAATGAGTGTTTCTGTGTACTTCACTGTGTATCTTGATGATAATGCAAGGGAGAAAGAGAGAGAGAGAGAGTTTATGGATAATATTTTAATGCACATTTGCACTGTGTTTTATTAAGCTCTTACAGTGATTTTCTAGTGTGAAAACAGACGCTTCATATTTTGTGTGAAGTACAATAACCGTCATAAAACTCATCGGTAAACTGGCTTGTACTAATATAGTGGATAAAAAGAAGACAATATAAGTTATAACTGTAATTGAACTAAAATATACCTGTTCTATCTCCGTGCAGCATATTATGGCAAGCCGTTTTGACTTTTATTCACATCTCAGGATATGAATTCTTGATATCAACAATTCAGTTGTTGATATCAGGAATTACATTTCCACTAGTAACAATGTTCATTCTTGATATCAACATTTGAATTTCCACTAGTAAAAAGTAGCATTCTTGATATCTGTAATTGTATTTTCACTAGTGAAATGTCACCATAGGCTGCCATTCAAATTCAATTGTTGATATCAAGAATTGAGTTCTTACTAGTTGAAATTCCAATTTCACATATCAGAAATGCAGTTCTTACTAGTAAAAATAGTCATTTTTGATATCAATAATTACATTGCTACTAGTAAAATGCGAATTTTTGATATCAAGAATTCAATTGTCACTAGTTGAAATGTCAGTTCTTGAAATCAACAATTGAATTGCTACTAGTAAAAATGTTCATTTTTGATATCTGAAAATGTATTTCTGGAACATCAATTCCAGAACTCAATTCTTGATATCAACAATTGAATTTGGATGGCAGCCTATGGTGACATTTCACTAGTGAAAATACAATTACAGATATCAAGAATTCTAGTGGAAAATTAATATAAAAAATTTACCTTGTTACTAGTGGAAATGTAATTCTTGATACCAAAAATTGCCATTGTTACTAGTGGAAATCAGTGATGCACGGGTCAATGTATAAACAACCCGCACCCGACCGACGTTTTTAACTAACCCGCCCGCAACTAACCCGGACCGCAAAAAAAAGGAAAATATTGTACCCGACCCGCTTCCTGACCCGCATTTTTTTTTTAAGTAGTAAATGCTTATTGTAGCGTCATTGGGCCATAGACGTAAGAAATAGGGGTGTGGGGGGGTGTGGCCGCCCCCCTCCCATACGCCCCCCATCAGCCTCCCTGCCCAATAATATCCATTAATCCAGACTGTGGAGGAGAGAAATGTTTCAGGACCTGACGTGGTGCGCTCAGAGGTGCAGTGGCGAGAGCAGGCAGTTCTTGAGGCGGCCCATCATTTTCCATTTCAGCTGTCTAGATGCATATTATTGATGAATGCGATGTTTATGTTTCGACCTTGCTTGAAGAATTAATCAGCAGGTCAACTGAGAGAAGGCCCACGTTTGGAATAGTGTGAAAGCCCTTAGGAGCGCAAACTGTTCTTTTTCTGAATGTTGTATGATATAGCCTAGTGTTATGTAATAAAGGCTTGATTTATTCATTTATTTCGTTTCATTTTCTTAACAATTAAGATGCTGCATGTGTTTATCCAGTCTAAACGAAGTGTGCGTCTCTCCCCCGACTTTCCCAACAAAAATCCCGCCCCCTCTCAGAAAATACATAAAACTGACATTAATGAGCTATATGCGTTTAAAAGTAGCCTATTAAAATGGTACAATGGCATTGCTCAGTTCAACGTGTTGGGAAATCGGGCATTTTGTCCCGCGTCAGCATTTATTCAAAAGTTAATAACGCTCAACATTCAAAAGGTAAATAAGGATTTCCCACTTGTATTAGTAGGCTTAGGCTATTTCGCCACGTGAATGCCCAATTGAAGCTCTCACAAGCACAAAATGCAGGGATAGAATATGTTAATAAAGTATTTATTAATGCATTTTAGACGAACAAAAACAGGTAGGCTAAGCCAAAGACTGAGGCTACAATAGCTATCCATAAATAAATGTTCACAAATACCCATGAAAGTAAAACTGAAACCTTTAGTAAGTAAAACTGAAAATTACAAAGGTTTAATTGGCATCTTTATTTCAAACGACCCGACCGACCGCGACCCGAATATCATTAAAAATATTTTTGGATGACTCGTAACCGCGGGTGACCGCAGGCACCCACTCATTTTGGATCAACCCGCGCATCACTGGTGGAAATGTAATTCCTGATATCAAGAATTAGCATTTTAACTAGTGAAAACTGAATTGTTGATATCAAGAATTCATATCCTGAGAATGAATAAAAGTCAAAACGGCTTGCCATAGCATATATTCACAGTTTCTGACATTATAGTGTGTCCTGACTGAAACTTGACAGGGGAGAACAAGCTCTTGAAGCTCCGCCCTCTTAGGTCAGCACAGCAGCTCATTTGCATTTAAAGGGACCACACTGAAATGGCGCGTTTTTGCTCAACCCCAAAAAGTGGCAATTTTAACATGCTATAAAATATTGTCTGTGGGGTATTTTGAGCTAAAATGTCACATACACACTCTGGGGACATCAGAGGTTTATAAGCATAATATTAAAGAACTACAAGCTGCATCACATTATGAAATACAAAAACATAAAGACAAACCAATCGAACAATAAAAACTATCAAATTTTACTAGAAACTGGACTTCAGAGTAATGTTTACCTATACAAAATGTCACTAATCCCAAGTATGACCAATAGTATGTACTACTTATAGTAGGAAGCACCATTAATAACACACATCCCAATGTTTTTATATGAAGAAACTCATTCTTAAATCATGTAATATTGAGTGATCTTGTAAACTAGTAAACAAAAGGGCTTTTCACACTGCGCTTAAGCCCTGGGATGTCTTCGTTCTAAACACCGCTTTTAACCCCAGGTAAAGGAACGTTTCACATTTAGAATTTAGAAGCAGGGCTAGCACTGCTTTTTACCCAGGGTTTTGAAACCCTGCTCCGGAGCAATGACAGTGACACCGCAAATATGCAAATAAGAACGTTAACGCAGGGTAATGTACAGTGTAAAAGATTCATGATTACCCAGAATTAATCGTTAACCCTGGGTAAATTATGAGCAGTGTGAAACGTGAAGCAAGATAACCCAGGATTCCACTTACCTGGGGATTAGAATGACCCAGGGTTAACTATTTAAAGTGTGAAAAGCCCTAAAGTTATATTACAGGAAGGCACATGCAGCTTATGCCTTAAAGCAAACTCTTGACAGCCTAAAGAAACAAATCAATAAATCACTGGAGGAACTCAAATTGTAACTATTGTGAATTACAAAAAAGAAAGGGGAAAAAACCATATTCAAGCAATGCCTACTTCCAAATTCACATTTATTTTCCTTCAAACTCCAGTGGGTTTAAAAAAGCATGTGTAAGCCCAGAGGACAGTCACGACTCACGGGTCAGATGTGCAGCTGGTTTTGTGTGATTGTTTTGTATGTGTGTGTGTGTGTGTGTCTGTGTGTCGAGTTTTGTGAGACTGCAGTACATTCGCCGTATTATAATTAAGCTGGATCTGATGCTGTTGATAAAGATTGAGTATCTTAAGGATTTCTAGTTCTAGTTCTAGTTTTAATACTTGTAAATTAAAATGGCTATAAGTAATTACAAGCATAAACAATTTGCATGCAACACTTCAACAACCCTGAAGGTTTTACTGCAGTTGTACTTCAATATACTGCAGTTCTTTTTTTGTAAGGGAAATTTTGAGGATGTTATACAGGAAGGGAGGTCAAATTTACAATGCATCACTGCCAGAACACACTGTAGCAGTTTGGCTATATAAATAAATGTATAAATGAAATACAAAATTCATTTTACTTTTGCAATACTTTAACCTAAATCATGATTTATCTCTCTGCGCATTCATACGGATTCTTTAAAATCGGCATGTTGGCAAAAATTGGATAAATCATTTATAATAAACAACGTTCCATAACAAAAAAGAAGAAAAAAAGAATTGTCCTGTTTTCAAAGTCAATTTTAATGTCTGTCATGTGAAACAATTTGCATACATTACTGCAATTTATTTATCTTCACAAATCATTGCAAGTATCACCGTCACAATTCCCTGAGAATACCACATAATTTGGGTTACAGCTCCACAAACCAGTGTTATTTTAGTGTCATTGAGATACTACTACTGCTACTGTTTTTATTAATAGTTTGAATGAAGTTTTACTTGTTATTTTTATATTTTCCATTTTCATTTAAATACGTTTTTAGCAATTTTGTTGTGTTTTGTCAGTTTTATTAGTTTTTTTTTTTTTTAATGTTTATATGCCATTTACTTCGGTTTTGTTTTAGTTATGTTAGTATAGCAAGTTTAAAGGTGCCCTAGATTCAAAAATTGAATTTATCTTGGCATAGTTGAATAACAAGAGTTCAGTACATGGAAATGACATACAGTGAGTCTCAAACTTCATTGTTTCCTCCTTCTTATATAAATCTCATTTGTTTAAAAGACCTCCGAAGAACAGGTGAATCTCAACATAACACCGACTGTTACGTAACAGTCGGGGTGTACGCCCCCAATATTTGCATATGCCAGCCCATGTTCCCAACATTATGAAAGGCATTAGACAAGGGCAGAACGTCTGGATCTGTGCAGAGCTGAATCAACAGACTAGGTAAGCAAGCAAGGACAAGAGCAAAAAATTGCAGATGGAGCAATAATAACTGACATGATTCATGATAACATGATATTTTTAGTGATATTTGTAAATTGTCTTTCTAAATGTTTCGTTAGCATGTTGCTAATGTACTGTTAAATGTGGTTAAAGTTACCATCGTTTCTTACTGTATTCACGGAGACAAGAGAGCCGTTGCTATTTTCATTTTTAAACACTTGCAGTCTGTATAATTCATAAACACGACTTCATTCTTTATAAATCTCTCCAACAGTGTAGCATTAGCCGTTAGCCACGGAGCATAGCCTCAAACTCATTCAGAATCAAATGTAAACATCAAAATAAACACTGTACTTACGCGATTAGACATGCTGCATGACGAACACTTTGTAAAGATCCATTTTGAGGGTTATATTAGCTGTTTGAACTTTTTTTATGTTTTTTAAGGCAAGCGCGAGCTCTTGGGGCGTGGAGCACCAGATTTAAAGGGCCACACACACTGAATCGGCTCATTTCTAATTATGCCCCAAAATAGGCAGTTAAAAAAATGAATAAAAAAAAATCTATGGGGTATTTTGAGCTGAAACTTCACAGACACATTCAGGGGACACCTTAGACTTATATTACATCTTTTTAAAAAAAGTTCTAGGGCACCTTTAACTAAATGAAAATATGAAAGGCTACCTTGGCAACTAGCTAAAATAAAATATTTTAGTTTATTTCAGTTAGTATAGTTTCAGTTAACTATAATAACCCAGCCACCAACTGGTCAAAAGATACTTATAAAGTATACATAATAGTAAACCTAGTAACTGCCTTTGAATTGCATTTCCTAAATTCACCTGTCAATCACCAAACGAATGTGCTCAACCTGCTTGCCTTGTTCTCAATGAGCACCGTTGTTGATTCCCTAAATGTAATGTCCTTCTCTCTGTATTGTTAGTACACACCTTCCTCATTCAGTCTCAGTCTCGGGATATTCATCTTCCTTACCTACATGCCTCATCAGCTCTGTTCAGGTCTCTGTCAGGCAGCGAGTCCTCCCAGTCCAATATAGTGCTGATCAGCTTCCCTCTGCAGAGAAAACACACACACAGTGATGAGACAGAACAAATAGCTCATGACAAGCACAGAAATCTGAGGGGGCGCGTGGGCAGGATGCGTTCTAGCCATTTTAAAATTGTTTTATGTTTATATGCGTCAGATGAATGTCTTTGAGTGCTTCATCATGTCAAGTTAAGAAAGCAGCGCATAATTTCATAATTAAAATTCATAGGTTTTTGGGCCTGGAAACACCAGTTTAAAAATGACTGATATTCCCAGGGTTTCAATTATGGTAGTTCACAGCAATAAACATGTAGAAATGATTTGTGTGTACATAGTTGTGAAATTCCCACCATCATGGGAAATCATGATGGACCTGATTATGGTCTACTTCTCTAAAATGGTGCAATCACCTGCAAGATCGGAGTCCTCTGGAACGGGTGACATCGCAGTAGCGTCCGGTTGGCTTCAGACCCATCACTCCAATTACCGTGTCCCGAACATACTGCCTGAAACAGTCCAGGGCACAAGTGCTTATCGCTGTGGCAGTGACAGAACCTGCACACGACCCGTTGCCGCCTTTGATAAAGATTTGTGTCTGTGATCAATAGCACAGCATCAATACTGCACCTATTCATTGTCAAACATACAGTGTGAACTAGAAAAATAAACCTGAAATCAATGTGTTTGGAGACTGTAAATTTGGCAGCTTTAGGGCTGAGCACCAAAAACTTTTCTGTAAATAAAATGTTTTTTTTTAGCTATTTTTCTGTCCAAAACTGGTGGAATTATATATTTTAGGATACAATGCAGGATTTATTGTGTATACACTCCAGGTTAAAATAATTAGCATTTAGTGAATTTCGCAAACAAAAAATGCTGTGAAAGCACTTACACAGCATTAAGTTTCTAAAGTCTTTGAACATTTAAGGAATATCCTGGATTCAGCACAATTTAAGTTTAATTAACAACAACAGCATTATGGCATAAAGTTGATTACCACAAAAATAATAACTCATTGCATTTTTTTCTGAAAAAACAAAACAAAAAACAAAATCAGCTACAATGAAGTGCTTACAATGAAAGTGAATGGGGCCAATTCTGGAGGAGTTAGAAGCAGAAATGTAAAATGTATAATAAAATCACTTAAATAAATTCTTCTATTAAAATGTGTACATTCTTTGAACTAAGCTATGTAAAGCTGTTTAAATAATCTTTTTAGGGGTTAATGACAACAAAGTTGGGATATAAAGGTTAGTATGTTTTTTTTTTTTTCCATATTAAAATCATGTTAACACATTGTTTATCTGGTTGCTGTACTATTGAAAGAGTATTTTAATGTTTACAGATTGGCCCATTGACATTCATTGCAAGTACTTCAATGCATGTTTTAAAAATGAGGGACAAATGGAAATTATTTTTTTGTGGTAATGAACAACAAATGCTGTCGACTGAACTTAACTTGTAATGAAGCTGGAATATTGCTTTAAACTGGGATAAGAGAAAGTATTTTAACATACAAAAGTACACACTTTAAAGCCATTTAAAACTTTCTGTAAAAAAAAAAAAAAAAAAGCTGAAGATCATAGGAAACAGGGTTTCTGCTGGTCTTAAAAAGACTTAAAATCGCCTTTATACAAATTAAAGCCTAAAAAAGGTCTTAAATCAGAGCAGAAGGTCTTAAATTTGTAAAGTTATTGCATTAAATGTTGCATGCTATGCAAAATTATTAATTAATTAATATCTTGCTCAAAATTTTGTCCTGTTTTCCAATGCAAATATCTAAAAAAAAGAAAAAGAAAAGGCATTTAAGCTTTTTTTTTCTTTCTTTTTTTTATGTAAAATGAATTAAAAAATAATGGTTATCTTTTGGAGGTTGTATATTCAAAATCTGAAGTGTTGCTAATACAACTCATTGTGTTTCTCCCTAGACATTTACATTTAGATAACATATTAGAGGCATTGTGTTCACTTTAAATTATTCCTTAAATGTTCTTTATTTGGCTGTTTCTGCTACTATATGCTGCTGGTCAAATAAATGAGTTAAAGTCTGTTTTTTTTATACCATTATCTGCCCTTAGCAACCAGTAACACAGCAACAAGTTTAAATCCATTCTGAATGTCTTCTGCCTGTAAATGATTTATTAAACTACATCAGAAAATGCAATTATTCTTGGTCTTGACGTGTACAGACAGACTTCATTAACATGTTCAGAGAGATCGATTACATACTTGCCACACTTCTCACACTCTTCAACAAACATGTTCCCGTGCAGCTCCGACAATCGATCCCTAGCAGATACAGAGAAAAATTAACAAAGCCAATAAGACGAGAAGAATGAGAAATTAATCAAAATTCATAATGAGAGAATGGAGCTATTAAAGAAAAGATGACAATCATTCATATGCCATTACAGTTTTTATAAATATTTTGTAATATGCCATTTCATTTTATTTCAGTTAACGTTTATTTTATACCAAATAGCGATACTTTTTTTTTTAATGGTAGTTTTAGTAAGATAAATACCCTGATTTAAATACAAAACGTTAATAAAAAAGACAATATATGAAGACTGAGGGCTTTTAATTAGGTCTGCCTGAATATAATAGGCAATTCATCATGTCAATATGCTACATTTAATATGAACAGATTCAACTCATCTGATCAGAATAAGACATGCTGATTGCATTCGCTTATGGGAGGGGAAAATTAGAAGAGCTAATCAGCATGACACATCTGACATCACATGCAGGACAGAGGTCAAAACGGTTTCTAATCAAACCGTATGAGAGATGTGGGATCTGCATGAAGCCAGCCAATCAGACTGCAAATGTTTGAGAAAGCTTTTGCTATTTTTGTGTGCAATATCCAGCATTACCTGGGGAAGCCGGAGCGCAGGTGAAGGCCGTCTACATTCTGGCTGATGAGGTATTTAAGGTGTCCCGCCCTCTGCAGCTGTAGCAGAGCCATGTGAGTCACGCTGGGACGCGCATCCTCAAACGTGGTGTTAAAGTGAGGCGTCTCGCCTCTCTCTTCCATTGTCCACACTCCTTTAGGTCCTCTGATAATCACAGACATCAGAGCACAGTGATCACAAACATGCCTTTGTTGAAATACAGCCACTTGGCCTCAATTTCAGTGAGGAGTACATTCTGTCTAAGCATTTAAATGGACCCATTTAATGTTCAGAAAGACTGTACTGCTCACTGAAATTATAAAAAACTGAATGTTCCTTGATCTTTTGAAACATAGACCTTAATGAACTTTGAAAACATACTGTTACTTTCAAACTTAAAAAGTATGGGTGGAAAAAAAAAAAAATAATAATTTACTGCCAACAGATCTAGTTCTGAAATCTGTGCACAATGACGTGTGCATATTAATAGGGTACTTGATTATAATTTCACTTTTTTAACTTTAGTTAGTGTGTAATGTTACTGTTTGAGACATAAACCACATCTGCAAAGTTATGATGCTCAAAGTTCAATGCAAAGGGAGATATTTTCTTTTACAGAAATCGCTTTTTAAGGACTACAACAAACTGCTGGTAGGGACTACAACAAGCTTCTTCCTGGGTTGGTGACATCACAAACCCCAAAATTTACATAAACCCCACCCCTGGGAACATGCAACAAAGGGGGTGAGGCCATGTTGAGCTGCTTTACAGAAGAGGAAGAGTTGTTGTAGTAGAGTGTTGTTGTCATGCCGTCATTTTACGCCAGACTGCTTCACAAACCATTAAGAAACATCCATTTGCATTCTAAAACTCCTTCCTGAGTCTCTCCATCAGTGTCGACTCCAGTTTGAACAATGTAAGGCTGAACACCGTTACTGACAATCCTCATTTTGGCTGCGTGAGATTCTCCAGCTTTGTTGTTGTTGAGCAACCAAAGCATGAGCTGTTAAAGCTCCGCCCTCTTCTGGAAAGGGGGCGGGAGCAGCAGCTCATTTGCATTTAAAGGGACACAGAAAAACTGTTTTTGCTCACACCCAAATAGGGGCAAATTTGACAAGCTATAATCAATGATCTGTGGGGTATTTTGAGCTGAAACTTCACAGACACATTCTGGGGACACCAGAGACTTACATTACATCTTGTGAAAAGAGGCATAATAGGTACCCTTTAACATACAAACATGCATCTATATGAAGTGCATCTATGCTACCATTCAAAAGTTTGGCATTAGTAAGTTTTGTTTAAAAAAAATATTATTATTATTATTTTTTTTTAGCAAAGATGCATTAAATTGATAAAAAGTGACAGTAAAGACACTTATAATATTACAAAAGGTTTATTAAGCAGCATAACGGTTTTCAACAAATGTTTCTTGAGCAGCAAATCAGCGAATTAGAATGATTTCTGAAAGATCATGTGGCACTGAAGACTGGAGTAATGATGCTGAAAATTCAGCTTTGTATCACTGGAATAATTAAAAATTACATTTTACAATATATTCAAATAGAACAGTTATTTTAAATAGCAATAATATTTCAAATATTACAGTTTTTACTGTATTTTTGTTCAAATAAAATGCAACCTAGCTAAGCATTTTGTTAACATAAAAAAAAATTCTAAACTTTTGAACGCTACTGCGTATAGTAATAGCAACACCGAAGTCATGGGTTCGAATCCCAGAGAGTCAATTAAACGAACTGATAAAATACCATAACTTGAGAAATGCAATGTAATTTGCATAAAAGCATCTTCCAAATGCATAAATGTAAATTATTCCAGAATTACAGTGCTATGCATGTTTTGGTTTTTGGTGTAAGGTTTGAAAACCGTTATATAAAACTACACTCCGTCTGTGCAAAAAACCTTGGCTAACATTATAAGTGAACTTGAGAGGGAAAAAACAAAATGATTATGGATTTCCACAACCCTTGTTCCCCGGTCTGATCCTCCTCTCCCTCTGTGATTTCAGTAAGCACTGCTGAGCTGAGCTGCTGGGAATCTCAGATGACAAAGATGGGGTTTTAGTTATCATGGAGAACAGCAGGAGGTTACTGTGCTTTCTAATGACTGCAGATGCAGTTACTAAGAGGGAAGACTCAAAAGTTCACTTAAACAAGCTCTTGCGAGCAGAAACCTTGCTCTTGTGCACTTGGGAATTTGCATTAACACACACACACACACACATACACACACAACAGCCAATCCTTCTGAAATCCAGTTTGCTTTTTTCATGCCTTCCTAGTTAGACGCATGCAGCAGCTTTCCCTGCCTGACTTATCAAAAGTTTTCTGTTCTTACTAAACTTGGATAAGCTCTTTCAAGTACTGCATAAACCCCTAAATAAGTCCTAGTCAGACTTTAGGCTATTGATCAAAGTCTTGTACACACTGAAGCATATTCTGGCCAAGAATCACCCGCTTAGACAGAAAGAGGGCGTCTGACTGACATGTAAACCGTCAAACACAGTTAGCTTTTGCTTAATGTGACATTTAGGGGTGGGTAAATCTGAAATCGGATGAAAACAAAGTGGAAGATACATGTCTGTTCAAGGATTTCTTGTGAACTAAGTATCTCAAATGAAACTTTTGACTGTCTTGCAAAGATTCCATATCACAAACTTTAACAAATGCAGTGTTAAGTTCTTCCTAAAGCAAACTCAAGTTTGTGCATTTAAACCTGAGCACCTTGACTCTTGAAAACTGCATAAAGCCAGGCAATCAGAATTGAGCTCAGAATGTGCACTATACGCGAAAGGTCAGTAAACAGTCTGTGAGCTTGCCGTCTGAGCCTCAGACTATATGTCCCCACTAAGATCTCCACTTATGAAATACTGCATGGCACACCAACAAAGCTGACTAAACAGGCCGGTGTTAAGAACAGGAGGCAGTATAGTTGTGCAATTTTGGAAATTGGAATGAGATTGCAGTGCACTGCTGTTTAAATGCTTGCAGAAAAAATGTTAACCTGTTCTCCTGAAGCAATACCAGTGCGACGTTGTTTTGTCTTCATTTACTTACCCTCACATCACTCCAAACGTTCATTTCTTTCTTCAGAAGAAAAGCTTTAATCATTTCATTATATTTGTGCTAAGTGACAGTATTGTATTTCAAATAAATGCTGTTCTTTTAAACTTTCTATTCATCAAAGAAATCTGAAAAAATGTATCACTGTTTTAACAATATTAAGTAAATATGAAGCAGTACAACTGTTTCCAATAACAATATTAAATGTTTCTTGAGCAGAAAATCATCATATTAGAATGATTTCTGAAGGATCATGTGACACTGAAGACTGGAGTAATGATGCTGAAAAGCTGCTTTGATTTTTTTTTTTTTTTTTTTTTTTACATCTAGTTTTGATGAGGAAAAAAAGGCAGGGACATTCTGCTAAATAACTCAAAATAAGTAAAATTTCTGCAATTGGCAAATAGCTTTATCCATGACTTGCATTGCATTCAAACTACACATTTCATCAGTAGGATTGACCCTTGGGAATTAAACTCCTTTTGCATTCCACAGACAAATCTAATTTAGTTCAGATGGCATGAGGTGAATAAATGGTGACAAAATTGTCATTTTTTTAAGTGAATTTCTTTGCGTGTTATATGCGATCTTGACAGTCAGGCAGAGCCCTATTTGCACCTATAGAAGCATCGCCTCTGAAAATAGATTTGATAGACAGGTGTTCTTATGAAAATTTCATATAAGAAGAGAACACAGGAGGAAAAATGTGCAGTTGCCCAACGCATCACATACGTTCTCTGATAACAAGCCGATGGAATAACAAAGAGGAGAGAAAGGAAAACCAACCAGGTGAAAGGAGAATAAATGTAAGAGGAGGCATCATTCAACATGACGTCAGCACCCTCTAAAATTAAAACCCCTGCACAGTGTTAGCAAATTATAATGACAAACTAGATGAAGGTGAATCCAATTAAATCACCCTTAAATTCATGGAACATTAAAAATTTGTACATCAAACGCAAATCTAAAAAGTAAACCTAAGTGAATTGAGGTCATCTTGGATCAGCAGCATAAAAAAGCAGTGCAAACACACACACACACGCACTCATAATGAACATGAGATTGAGACTGTAGTACAAAATGAGATGAGACTGCAGTACTACACCCAGTTTAAATCTAGATTAAAGATGCATCTCTTTAGCCAAGCATTCACATAATGCATCTCATATCAGATCAATTGCACATGACTATCTTTGCTTAAAGGGCACCTATTATGCAAAATTCACTTTTACATGGTGTTTGACCATAAATGTGTGTTGGCAGTGTGTGAGCAAAACCACCCTAGAATGAGAAAAATCCACCCAGTGGTTTTTTTACAATCTCAATAATTCATAAGCACTGTCTCAGAACGCCCTGTTCTAAGATTGCTCTCACTGTGACGTAGAATTGCGCTAAGCCCCACCCACGTGGTTTGATTGACAATCTGGTTTTGGCATAGACCCCGCCCTCGGTGATCGGTCAACCATCCTCCATTGTTTCAACGACAGCCGGTAATGTCTCCTAAGAAACATAAGTGTTCTGTTGTGGGATGTAATAATGAACATAGTAGTTTTCACTTACTTCCGACATCAGAGCCACTGAAAACGCAGTGGATGGATTTTATTTACGAAGGAAAGGCGCCACTCAAAATTCCAAAATACGTTTATGTTTGCGCGAATCATTTTTTGACTGACTGTTTTGAGAACGAGGGTCAATTCAAAGCAGGTCTTGCTTCAAAGTTAATCCTCAAGTGTGGATCGTTGCCTACTGTTCGCAATCCAACGTCACCTCCAGAAGAAGTAAGTGTATTTAATGTTTTTTGAGCAAATAGTCATTTCAGTCGATGTCAGCCAGTTCAATAACAAATGCGTCTAAAGTTGTTGTCGTCGTCGTAGAATGTCTGTGTATATAATTTAAACCTTGTTTGTATAGTGTGTATCCACACGTATATATATATATTTTTTAAAGATATTGTATTAAAAACTGTGTATGTTTTCCGGGATGGTCTACCATACATGATGGAGTGACTTGAAGTTGTTTCATCCGTCTTGTAACCTTTGATACAACAAATAGCGTCAGACAGTTTTATGTCACGTATTATTTTTTGCAACAATTACAAATGTAAATAAATTAATACCTGTTCTATCTCCCTGCAGCATATATTTTCTGGTTCTGTAGCCATCTTCTCACATTTGCCACATAAGCACCTGTACGACAAGTAATGTCAACATGACGCAACCGTTCCCTCGCATAAATATAATTTTGTTTGTACTTAGCAAACGTTATCACAGTATTTGTGTTTGTAGTTTCAAAAAATTGCGCGAACGTTATCACAGTGTGTGTGTGTGTGTGTTGCACATCCATAATTGCAAAGGGGACGCGATTAAAACTCTATAAGTACATAAATGTATCAAATAACCATTCAGAGACGTCCTGCTCCATTCTCAATTGTGTTTCTTCTGCCGGAGTCTCTTCATCATCTGGGTCTGATTCCGGTTCAAACATGTACGGCTGAATGCCATACAAAACAGCGGGTCTCTCACTCTCAGCCATTCTGCTTCTACCGACTGTTTATTGCCATAGGTATGCAAGTTACGCCCTCGTCGAAAGGCAGGGCGGGGATATGCAGCTCATTTATATTTAAGGTGGTATACACCAAAACAGCTCTTTTTAAAACAGGCCCCAAAAATGACATTTTCAAATGGTTATAATAAATTAACTGTGGGGTATTTTGTGCTGAAACTTCACAAATACATTCTGGGGACACCCAAGACCAATATTACATCTTGTAAAAAGGGGCATAATAGGTGTCCTTTAATGTTATGAACAGCAGCTACGCTAATTATTCTCTATTTGCTTTTCTGTTTTACCTGGGGACGTCTGTCCCGAGGTGACTAGAGAGTACATCAGCTTCAGTTTGGATCCAGCCTCTTAAGAAGACCTCAGATGACCTACACCTTTGAAGAGACGGTGCCAACGCCTGCGAGGACTTCAGAAGACGCTATCATCTGGATCAACATGCACATTCACAAATTCCTATATATCCTAATTATTGTTAATATGTAATTCATTTTTCCAGGAGCTCATTGCTTCTACCTTCAGTTAAACTGCTAACAGTGATTGTAAATTAATTGCCTAAATTATTACATTATTTGCTAACTGCATTCTTTAAATTGTAATGTTGACATGCATTCTCTGTAAAGCTGCTTTGAAATGATATGTATTGTGAAAAGCACTATACAAATAAATGTGATTTGAAGCCACTGTCTACAGTCAGGATATGAAAATGTCCTTTAAATAAGTTTTTTTCCCCTTTTGTTTGGATGGAAAACACCTGCCATATTTCACCCAAAAATTTACACATTTACATTTTTTGTGCAAGTATACAAACTAATAAATACATGTTTTGCATACGAAATGAATGCTACTTTATGACCATTAAGATTTTTTTGCATTGTGACATTTAAGCACAACTCCTCATCCTTATTATCACAACGTAAAAAACAAAAACAATGTCTAAATTAACATGACATGTTAACCCTCAGGTTGTGTTCATGTCATTTTGACAAAGAGAATTTTCTTTTTCACTGAAAATGCTAAGTTGCGTTCCACATGACGCACTACACACTATGCACTTATGCACTATTTACTCATCCATGTAGTGCGTGAATTGTATAAAGTTATTTTATCATTTAACAACGGAATTTTTGTAATTTCTTTAACTAAATGTTTCTCTTATTTTCAATCTCACATAATCATTTTCAATGGATGGTCATTTTTGGCCAAAATAAGCTCAGATCAATGAGGCGTACAATCAACCAGTTTCAAATATAAATACAAAACCTGTGATAATTGAAAGAAAACAAGTTGACAAAAAGATTGAATCCAATATTTGGTGATAATTATAGCATAGCGAGAGATTTTTAAGCTATTTTTTTGCAGTCCGGTCATTTTTAACAGGGAACACCACAAGTATGACTCTGTTCTATTTTGTACAAAATAAAAGCATTTCAAAACAAACTTTGTGCTTAAAAATTAAAGCACACTAGTGTGATAAACAGTGCAAATTGTTTCCATATTTTGTTGAATACTGTCAAATTTACCCACATTTTTTTTTTCACTCAAAAAATGAGGTGCATGAGCTCAGATTAATGAGGCCTACAATCAATCATTTCGAAAAGAAATACAAAACCTGTCCTAATTAAAAGAAAACAAGTTGACAAAAAGATTGAATCCAATATTTGGTGATAATATAATATAGCATAAGCAACTTACAAGCAATTTTTAAAAGGTCGGTTATTTTAAACACAAAAGGGTTTTAATTGATAAAGTAACCGTGCCTGGACAGACACAATTTTACATTCATCTAAAAAGTCATGAGTATCTAATAAGAATTATTATTGAGAATAATTAGAATTACTAACAAGCAAACAAGAAAAATATTCTGACACATAATGACAATAGCTACATCTAATATTGAAGGCTGAGTCATTTGGAGCTCACATTTGTCGACCACATACGTCATCAAGGAGGTCTCATTTCAGAACCAATATAAAATTTTCCATTATTCCTTGTGAATCAAGCATAAATTGTTGTAATTTATTTATGATTCTTCACGATTTCTTTATGATATATGAATGTAATGGTTACTTTTGAAATGAGGTGACCTCAATGACGCATACAGCTGATAAATGAGACCTCCGGAGGACGCAGCCTTCGAAATGAGACACAGCAACTGACAACTAGGGTCCCAAATGTCACAGTGCAATAAAATCTGGTTCATGGTTCATAAAGCAGTTTCTTATTATTTCTTTGTTGATTCTGGGGTATAATATAAGGCAGATGTTCTTATTGAAAGTCCCCCAAATATGAGTACAGAATATATTGCAAAAGAAACAATGCATAATATGGCAGCTTGACCATACAAATTAAATAAACTCAATAAGGATCATGGCTGTTATACTGATTTATAGAAGTACTTAGTACTTAAATGGTTCTAAGCAAGTCAATGCTTTCATATGCTCCCAACTAGGTGAGTAGATCAATAAAGCAAAAGTGCTCATCTTTGCATCAGTCAGAGCTGATCAATTATGTGGTGTGAAACTGGAAGATTCAATATTAGATAGAAAGAAGCACTAGAGTAAAGCGGCAGGCTTCATTTAGAAACTGCCCAAGAGCTTTCTATGAACATACTGAGATCAGAATAATTTTTTCAATTATTCTCCCATGAATTTTCATCAAGACAGGTAATAGGTTATCACAGCGTTCATTAAAATGAATGATTTCTACTTTTTTTGATTTGGCTTTGTGATGCTGAAGCCATCATGAGAGCAGAATCAAAGCATGCATCTCGCTGACTGGACTGAAAAGTTTGTCTATCCTTTCGTCAAACATAACTGATATAAGTTCTAAAAACACAAACTTGTGGATCCAAGTTCAATAAGTATTAAGCTGAGCAATAACATTATACATAAGAGTGTGACGAGCAGGGCGGGCGAGAGCCATGAGGGAACGGCGCGAGGCCGGTGACGCGAGTGATAATGAGCATCACCTGCGAGGCGCGCCGGCCTCGAGTCTCTCACGGAGGAGCTCCGGAGGCATAAAAGGAGGAGCGACGACAGTGAAGGACGAGAGAGGACCAGGCCTGGACTTTATTTTATGTTTTATTATGTTTGTGTGGCCGGCAGACGTCCGCGAGGGTCTGCTGGCATTACTTTCGTTTTGTTTGTTTATTTTGAGATTAAAGTTGTGTTCAACGTTCTCCGGTTCCCACCTCCTTCTTCCCGTATCTACGAACTGTGTTACATTGGTGCCGAAACCCGGGAGGAAGGAGGGACATGCTGTCGGAGAGCCCTCGCTGCTGAAGGGGATCGCGGTGCTGTGGAGTTCAGGCAGTGCAGGAGTGTGAAGACCGCGAGAGGCTGCCCGAGGCGGTGGTGCTGGAGCATAGTGAGTGGTGGGACGTAGAGCTCGGTGCCGTGCCCCTGGGACGAGGTGGGGTGGCTGCCGTCCAAGAGGGAGCGGAGGAGTTGCCGCCGTTCGCCGTGGGCCGGAGCCTGCTGCCATCCGCCATGAAGGGGAGGAGCAGGGAACGGGGGACTCGCTGCCGGCTGCCCTCAGTCGGAGGAGCCATTGCCGGCCTCCAGGGAGCGGAGGAGGATCGAGCCGTCCACGGAGCGTCCAGTACCATCGCATGGCACCACGAGGAAGAGCCTCCCGGCTGGCTGAGGACCGAGCGGCAGTGTGTCTGGGAACCGGACCAAGAATTTTTTTTTTCTCTCTTTTTCCTTTCTCCCCTCTCTCGTCCTGTCACTCCCCTTGCTTCCGTCTCCTTTCTCTCGTCTCGTCTGTCCTTACCCCCAGGTGCTGCAGCCGCCGAGACAGGCCCCGGGGGGGTGTAGAGCGCAGTCTCGGGAGTACCCTCCGGCCTGCGAGGGGCGATGGGGGTATGTGATGAGCAGGGTGGGCGAGAGCCGTGAGGGAACGGCGCGAGGCCGGTGACGCGAGTGATAATGAGCATCACCTACGAGGCGCACCGGCCTCGAGTCTCTCACGGAGGAGCTCCGGAGGCATAAAAAAAGGAGCGACGACAGTGAAGGGCGAGAGAGGACCAGGCCTGGACTTCATTTTATGTTTTATTATGTTTGTGTGGCCGGCAGACGTCCGCGAGGGTCTGCTGGCATTACTTTTGTTTTGTTTGTTTATTTTGAGATTAAAGTTGTGTTCAATGTTCGCTGGTTCCCGCCTCCTTCTTCCCGTATCTACGAACTGTGTTACAAATAGTGAAACAGAACTTTCTTAATTTGTCTAACTTGTGTATCAGTTTAAGCAGACTGAAAAGGTAATGGTTACTTCTGCACTGTAAAAAAAAAAATCAAAAGTTGAGAAAACTTAAAAGTTTAAGGCAACAAACTTCAGCAGATTTTTGAGTTCTCAACTTTTTGTATTCAGTTTATATAACAAAAAGTTGAGAAAACTCAAAAATCCACTGAAGTTTGTTGCCTTAAACTTTTAAGTTTTCTGAACTGTTGATTTTAGTGTATACACCAAAACAAGTTGGAAATACTCATTGAAAATGGATGAAACTTAACAGAAGTGAACATAATTACTTTAATGGTGACTTGAACTTTTACAACAAAATAAAATAAAAAAACACTATACAGAGCTAAACAATCTATTAAAAGAAGGGTAGGCAATTTTGGAGAGGCTAGAAAAAGCAAGCTAGCTTTGAAAGCATAAGATCCCATCCTTCCCTTCTCCTAAGCCACACCTCCTCCAAAACACATGAACGCGCACAGCCAGAGTCTGCAAAGTGTCACGAGAGACGGCGGTAAATTACTTTATGTCTCAAAGCAGATAACATTAGAATAATTATGAACATAAATAACTTAAAGAGCTCCAACTTGCACCACCTGATTGCTGCAGATGCATTTCGTCATGGATAGTGTTGGGAAACTTCTGGTGGTGCGCAGATCCAAAATAACTCCAAGATCAAAAAACATGGATAGTGTTGCCATAGAAACGCATAAATCCACTCAGTGTAAAACATCAGGGGTTGTCATGTTGTAAGCACTAGTTCGACCCTCACAGCAAACCTCACATTAAGTTCTTGCCGTTTAATATTTTAAGTTTCCCATCCTTAATGGCCTAAAAGATTACTTTAATTCATTATTTAATGTCATCCTTTTCCACATTCGATAGTTCAATCAACCTTTAAAATAAAGTTTGTCTGACAAAATGGAAATTTAATTTTATTTCCCACAATACTGAATACCTGGATGACCCACTACATTTGACTAAATGTGGAGTATACAAAAGACTGAAACACTCATTGCTGGATATTACTGCTTCACATTCTTAAAAACTGTGAGCTGTATGCAGTATATACTGTGCAGTATGCAAATATGCTAGACACAGCCTAAGATGAATGAGAGTTTCAGCTGTTATTTGTAATAAAACTTCATATCTCCCTCTAGTGGATTACTGTGATTATGGCAGACAAGTATAACATGTCGTTCTTAACACATGCCAATTTAATCATCTTTGAGGACATATTAATGTCGAAGTTCATTGATATTTTTCATTACTATTGCACAAGCAAGTTGTATCTGTACAGTAAAAAAGAAAAAGAGCAAACACACAAACTGAACCAGCATGCAAAGAAATATGGAAACAAACAAAAGCTTTATTTCTGGCTAAGAAAGCCATGGTTTTAGTCATCTCTGAAGGATTAAATCCACAGGATTATCCTTATTTCCTTCTACTGGGCTGCCAGAAGATTAGGAATGTGGGTGGAAAACATAAATGCATCACTGCCCATTGGCTTTAGCTCAGTTGATGGCATTACAATGAGAATACCTATAAATATTTTAGTCCTGATTTTAAAGAGGCTCTATGAAGAAAAGCGCACTGCTCCTAAAGGGTTAATTCACCCAAAAATGAACATTACAAATCCGTAAGACTTCCATTCATCTTCAGAACACAAATGAAGACATTTTTTTCATGAAATCTAAGAGATTTCTGTCCCTCCACTGAAAAAGTCTGATGGTTCAAAACGTTCATAAAGAAATTGTAAAATAAATCCATATGAATTGAGCAGTTTAATCCAAGTCTTCTGAAGAGACACAATCGCTTAACGGATTTTATTTAGGCTTTTATTCACATAGAAATGTTGATTTTGGTTAAACAGAAGCTCAAGCATGAAGCAATGAGGTTTATTTTTAAGTGTCACACACACACGTTTGAGCTTCCGCAAGAACCAGTGAGGTATATTCTCGCACACCAAGCAAATATGGTTGAGCTTATGTCTGCCAATCAATGCTTAAATGTGAATAAAAACCTAAATTAATCATTTTGTTCAAAGTTTTGAGTAAACTGACTTTCAATTGAGGGACAGAAATCTCTCAGATTTTATTAAAAATATCTGTATTTGTATTTCAAAGATGAATGGAAATCTTATGGGTTTGGAACGGTGAGGGCGAGTATTTTTATTTTTTTGGTTGAACTATCCCTTTAAAGCAGGGGTCTCCAAACTCGGTCCTGGAGGAACACTGTCCTGCAGAGTTTAGCTCCAACTTTCCTCAACACACCTGCCTGGAAGTTTCTAGTATGCCTAATTAAAACCTTGATTAGCTAGTTCAGGTGTGTTTAATTGCAGTTGGAGCTAAACTCTACAGGACAGTGGTCCCTCCAGGACCAAAACTGGAGACCCCTGCTTTAAAGGAATAGTTCACCCAAAAATGATCCCATATTTTACTCACCTCCAAGCCATCCTTGTTGTGCATGATGGATGGATGCACTTTTTGGATTCAAAAACCTGGGCAATATTCAATGTGGTGAACGTGATTTCACCAAGTACAACATGTTCCTGGATCAACACCTTTGTTGATCCTGGAACAACATTCCAATCAACTAATCAGATTTGAGGGACAAGTTTACCATTTATATCAAGTTTAGGTTTACAACCTGGGTTAGGTGCTTCCACAACAGTGTTATTCAACTACCATTTCCCTCTGATTTTAGGGATAAGTTATGGGTAGGTTTAGGTTTAGGGGTTGGGAAAAGGTTAGGACTAAATCTTCGGACAGGAATGTTGTTCCAAGATCAACAAAATATCTTGATCCAGGAACATGTCTTACTTGGCAAAATCACGGTGACCATTCAATGCCAATACAAAGCTGGGAAAAGCCAGGATATTATTTAATGTAACTCAGCTTGTGTTCGGCTGAAAGAAGAAAGCTATTCCTTTAAGAATTCTTATGTGAATTATGTACATAAAACAAGACTTGAAAGCTAATTAAGAAGTCAAAATTTTCAGTGAATAGCTGAAAATTATACAAAAAAACTATTGTATGGCTTCATATGACACATAAAGGGAAACAAAACTGACGCTGACTACTTTTGTGATGCTTTTTGTCCATTTTGGTGCTTGACAGCTAGTCAGCATACATGAATTCAAAAGAGCAGTTAGAGCGCCCTCTATCATAATACAGATGAACAGCAATAAAATTCTATACTAGCTTTCCCACAAAAAACCTCTATGATCCCATTGAAATATATTGTTTTTAGACTTTTGAAAATAACATCAATGCAAGCATGTTTGTCACCCTCTTCTGCAAGTTGTGAGGAGTACCTGAAGTCCGGGATCCCTGTGGACGTGCTGATTCCAGCTCCTGAATGCACCACCATGTACTGCGACTCCTTGATCCACTGGGCCAGTGTCTCCACTTTAGTCTTCAACTCCTCTGGGCTGTCAAACACCTGCAGAGTGCAGACGTACACACACAAGCATATAAATACAGAAGTGTTACTGTCGGAGCATTTTTAACGTGATATAAATGATATAATCAACGTGCTACGTTGCTTGGCAACCATAAACAGCTGTACATTTGGGCTAGTGAACTGTTACATGGCGTTAGATTTGCGGTAATTTGTAACTTTTGTAACTTTTATCACATTAATACAGTTTCCCCTTCACTGTAGAAAAACCTAAGTAACACACGATCTCTCATGTCTTAATTATTACTATGTTAATTCAGTAACGTTAACTGTTTAATGTTTGTTTGGAAGCCATTAAGTTATTAACTGCATACAATGGTCATACCTGCGTGTGTCTACAGAGACTGCAACAGCTTTCAATACAGAATGGTAGTACATTTCACAAAGCAAACCTCAAATATGACGCTAATGTGCACGAAATTAAGCTAATTCTAGCTAGCCGGCTAACATCAACAATGTAAACATCACCTCCGGGAGGCCGCAAATGCCTTTATCCGCATATGGAGACAGTCCCGCGGCGTAATTCACCGACATGGCTAACTTCCTTATAAAAAGGTAAGTTAAAATTTGTCAGTAAAAGCAAGAATTTCTGTTGCTCCGTTCAATCGCTTCTGTGTGCTGGTCCTCTGTGTGACGTCACGAATGTGTGTACTGCGTGGAATTCTGCTGTGCACATCCTGGATTACGTCAGTGAGGTTGCGCGCAGGTGGTGGATCAGCTATACGTGGTTAATTAGAGATCTATCTTTGACTGGTAGAATATTGCTATCAAAAGCTGAAGGATTGTCAAGACTAGCCTATACAGCAATGGTTTTAGATGCTCCAAAGTCAATTATTACACAGGTTAATAAGAAAATGTATAATTTTATTTGGAAGAATAGGCCACATTACTTGAATAGAGGTATAATAGGGAATTTATTTCATCAAGGTGGTTTAAATGCTATTGACTTTGAAGTTTCTGATACTATCTTTAAAATTAAATGGATTCAGAATTGTATTAGCCTAAATCTAATAACAAATTGTGGTTTTTAACAAAATTGGCGGTATTAAATTTCTCCTCAGTTGTAACTTTGATATTAATAAAATCCCCATTAAGCTGTCTAACTTTCATAGGCAAGCTCTGTTATCCTGGTTATTGGCGTATAAACACAATTTCTCTACCCACAGATGTTTGATATGGAATAATAAGGATATTAAATATAAGAATAAAACACTTTTTTTTAAATATTGGTTTAGGAACAACATTTTACAGTTATTTCCTATATCTGCAAAGGATTATGCAGTTGTTTTTGATGCTATACCTTCTGGCCTCCTTCAGTTGTTGCGAAGTGCTAATGTTGTTGATTTGGATGCAACTATTGATTTTAATTTAAGGTTAGATGGTATAAGTATTGTTGATAAAAAAAATGCAGCAATTTCCTTAGACAGATTTGTCATTCACTTAGGATACCCCCAAGCTAAAAGCTTTTGGAATTCACAATTCCGGGACATTCAGTGGGAGAAGGTTTTTTTAGTTTCTAGGAGATACTGTGTCACCAATAAGATCCATGAGGTTTCATTTAAAATGATTAATTTACCCAGTTAATCAGGTTATAAAAAGATTTAAGAAAGATATTGATTTGAAATGTCTGTTTTGTAATTTGTATGATGAGACTCTTTATAAATTTTTTTTGAGTGTATTTGCACTAAATTGTTCTGGTGTGATTTTGAGGTCTTTTTTAAGGAGATCTCTGGAGCTGACATTAATCTGGAGGACAAAAATATTTTATTTTTTTACGACACGCCTTTAGAAAAGAAAATTTGTTTTGTTCTTAATTTGTTTATTATTTTAGGGAAATATCATATTCATAAATGTCGATGGGCAAAAAATACGCCTAGTTTAATACAGTTTAAATTTGAGCTTTGTAGGAACACCAAAGCAAAAAAGACTATAGACTGTTGTAAGGCCTTGAAATTTCATCCTTTCTAAGAATCTTTGTATTTATTTTGTTATTAGAGATATGCATTTGATCTCAATACCCCTGTGTATATAGTTATTTATCCTTGTATTATCTGTGTTTATTTTTTATTTAATTTATTTATTTATTAAATTTAATATATTTTTGTACCATTGTTATTTTTGTTATGTAATGTATATTATTATTATTTTGTTACTGAATAAAGCATTAAAATACGGTGGCCCAGTAGTGCACAACACAACGAAATTAAAAAAGCAAACATAAGTTCACAACACAACGGAAACAAGCCACAACACAACGAAATAAAGCCACAACACAACGGAATAAGCCACAACACAACGGAATTAAACCACAACACAACGGAATAAGCCACAACACAACGGAATCAAGCCACAACACAACGGAATTAAACCACAACACAACGGAATAAGCCACAACACAACGGAATCAAGCCACAACACAACGGAATAAAGCCACAACACAACGGAATAAAGCCACAACACAACGGAATCAAGCCACAACACAACGGAAATGCTCCCGACCACTTGGGGGCGCTCAGAGCTAGGTAATATTACTATTCCTTGCCACCGTTCTATAAAGTCAACAGTTTTACAAAGATATCAATACCATGATTAGTTTTAAGTATGTAAGCATTGTATATCGACATGGTATATTAATTAAAAATCAACTACGTTCACAATAGCTTCATATTTATACTTGTGAATGATTTGACGCGATACCACGGCGCATGATAAAGGGAACATCCACCAATTCCACCAAGTGGTTAAAACGTATAATTTGTATTCATTAAAATTACTTTTAACATTTAAAAACAGACATGTTCAAATTCCAAAGGTTGTTAGTTCCTGTTGGTAAGACTGACAAGCTTTGGAATTTGAATATGTCTGTTTTTAAATGTTAAAAGTAATTTTAATGAATACAAATTATACGTTTTAACCACTTAGTGGGATTGGCAGACGTTCCCTTCATCATGCGCCGTGGTAGCGCGTCAAATCATTCACAAGTATAGGCCTAAATATGAAGGTATTTTGCACGTAGGTGATATTGAATTAATATTTCATGTCGATATGCAGTGGTTACATACTGTTTAAACTAATCGTGGTATTGATATTACTGCCGACTCTATAGAACAGTGGCAAGGAAAACTAACTTTACCGAGCTCTGAGAGCCCCCTAGTGGTCGGGAGCATTTCCGTTGTGTTGTGGCTTTATTCCGTTGTGTTGTGGCTCGATTTCGTTGTGTTGTGGCTTTATTCCGTTGTGTTGTGGCTCGATTCTGTTGTGTTGTGTCTCGATTTCGTTGTGTTGTGAACTTATGTTTGCTTTTTTAATTTCGTTGTGTTGTGCACTACTGGGCCACCGTATTAAAAAAATCAACTATACTACTTACTGTTTTTTTCTCAAGCATTTAATAATAATAATAATAATAAATAGAGCAAGATGAATCACAAAAAAAAAAAAAAAAAAAAAAATTCAGATATTCTACTTTTGTAAGACCATTTTGGTAAAATATTTGTGATTTTATGGCAAAGAATATTGATGATGACCAATCTGTGTTGTCATGGAAAGATTTATTATTTGGTCTTATGGAGGACTGTACAGACAAGCGCAGTCAGATTTATATTTAAAAAAATTATACTTTTAATAGCAAAATTCCATATTCACAAATGTAAGTTTTCTTGCAAAAACCCTGTTTTATATCTTTCAAGAAAGAAATTGAACATTATATTGACTCTATACGATTTTCTATGAAGCAAAAAGCACTTGTAAATTTGTAAACCGTTTAATATTTTTATGTAGATTTATATAAAGCCCTCTCTAGTGTACATTTGTTTGTTATATGTATGATGTTATATATTGTATTTTGACGCATCTGTAACATTTTTAATAGCCTAATAATATTAATAATAAAAAAACATACTACATAGGTGAAATTTGTTTTTCTTTCCACCACCATAATAGATCCAAAAGAGCCTTGTTTCATGTTCAAATATGATTTCATATTAGGATATTTTTTTAAAAGATTATATTGTTTAGGGAAAAAAAGGTCCCTTTATCCCCAGTTGATAGGATATAAATTGAAAGGTCTAGTCATAATATTTACCTTGCTGAATAGCATTTAAAAAGAAACCTAAATAACAGATGCCATGAAACTGCAGTTCAGTTGATTTCTTATTGGCAATTTGTAAGATTTTATTTGGAAGATACTAAACAAATATATATGATAAACTTTATGATTATGTTGGCTATCTGTCATATCTCAAAAACACACAACACAATTAGCCTACTAAAACTTTAACTAAAATTAAAATGAAAACAGAAAATATTAAAATAAAATAAAATTCTACCTAATCTATCCATCGGTGCAGTTAAGTATTGGTCGGCAGATGGCGCTACGGGGCCGCGCATGTGAGTCGTGACCGCGCTCTGCTCCCATCTCCTCTTCCTCCTCCTCCTCCCAGGTGCGAGGGGCGCGAGCTTGACATGTTTCGAATAGAAAGCGAGCGTCTCGTTTCCAGCTGAGCGCGTACTCTCTCCCGGCGCGTGTGCGTGCGTGTGTATGTTGTTATTATTATCGCGCTCTCCGCCGCGCGCAGAATGGCTAGATTCACCCAGACTGAAGCGAGGAGGCAGCAGCATCCTCAGCAGCATCCTCAGCCTGCCCACGCCAGCCTGCTCCTCACCGGACCGGGGGCGGTACCGAGCCAGGCAGCGGCACCACTGCTCCTGATCCCGCACCAGCCCCAGTACGCGCACATCACCTTCCCCAAGCCCATGAACGGCTCAGAGTCCATCTCCATCCACCCCGACAACGGCACCATGAAAGACCAGGATGCCATCAAGCTCTTTATAGGACAGATCCCGCGCAACCTGGAGGAGAAGGACCTGAAGCCTCTTTTCGAACAGTTTGGAAAGATCCACGAACTGACTGTCCTCAAGGACCGTTACACCGGCATGCACAAAGGTAACGATGCTTTTGAATGGGTGTTGAGGGCTTTGGCCACATGAGTAACCTTTTATATGATGCATTACGAGGTGTGTGCTTGGAAAAAATATGTTTACTCGTTACTGTTAAACGCTGTAAACATGAATTTCCTTCTGTTGCGCATATTTATTCTTTACGCGCAGAGCGTATATTGTTCTGTAGTCTTATTTTTCACTCATTCTGGTCTCGCATACAACAGTCAGTACGACTGCAAGTGATTGACATTTGAGTGATATGACAGCATGCATAAATGGAAATCAAACCTGTCTTTTTAGTCTAATAGTCTAATTAGACTAACATAGTCTAATTTTCATCCACTACACTGATGGATTGTGGTTTCATATTTGCGCACCCGGTTAACCAATCTTATGAAATATAAGATATGTGATTGAAAACATACGCTTTCACGTTACTGTTTATTACTTTATAAGCATCGGATTGGTTCAGTTGCACGCACATTTGTTCTTTACACACTGTGTGTAGGCTATCCCTGTCTTTAGATATTTTAACTCGTTGTACTCCTTTATGCAATACTGAACCACAGTCAGATTGCAACTGATTTCCATGCTGTTAGATGTCATTCTAATCTACTGCTCACTTTTTCGAGTAACATAGTTTAAAGTTTACTTAAAATAACAAGATCAATTTTTTATTGTGCATGATTTATTCATCATGCACACTGTGTATTCTTGTCCATGCCACATTTTCCCCTCATTACCCTCCCTCACAGTATTTTTAAGCACATTCAGTACAGTTGCAACTGATTTTCATCAGAGCATGTTGTTCGATGTCATTCAAACCTATCTCTGTCACTCTTTTTAGAGTAACATGGTCTATTTCTCGTGATGCATTGTTTTTGTGCTGGTTCACGCCGTGCAGCTGGTTAACATTTATTATGCATTATAAGATATGCGATAGAAAAACATGATTGTTTACTTAAAATATTTATATCGCTCATATTTGTGTCCCACATTACAGTATGACTGCAACTGATTTCCATCAGTGCATGCTGTCAGATGTCATTCAGACTCATCTAGTTTTGACAGATTTCTCTTTTAGAGTAACATGGTCTATTTCTCATGCAGTACACTAATGCATTGTGTTTTTCCGCTTGTATTCAGTGTCACGACAATAAAAAAGATGCTGGATGTACTGTGGTCACTCCCACTTGTGTATCATCTCATATTTTCATGTGTGCTCGCAGAAGTAGGGCAGCCCCGCTTTGCGCGCAGATGATGCATACTAAGAACTCCCAGTGTGCCATGTGAAACGAAACATTTGGTGTGATTTTTCTCATTCACAGCAAATCGTGAACCTTGCATTATACGCTAATTTATGCATTTAAAGAAATCACAAACACACAGAAGGTTCTGTGCTCCTTTGTTTGGCATTTGAGCATTTCATTATTTCATTATTTTTTTCCAAATTCCCAAACAAAGTCTAATCCAAATGAATGCGGCAAGGGGAATTAGGGCATGATGGTTCAAGAAGTAGGTGGTTTGTTATGGATCCGTGTAATGATTTTTTTGCATTCTTAAAAATAAAGGTTCCAAAAAGGGGTTTTCACAGCGATGCCATAGAAGAACCATTTTTTGGTTTCCCAAAGAACCTTTCATTGAAAGACCATTATTTTTATCTTAGTGTTTAATAAACTAAAGAACCTTTTTTTCACTATAACGAACCTGTAGTGGGTTCCATGGATTTTTAATGTTCTTCACAGAACCATCAATGCCAATAAAGAACCTTTATTTTTAAGAGTATAGGCCAGAAGATAAAGATATATTGCTCAGAGATCTCTTTTTATACTCAGTCAAGTTGGCAAATTGCAAATAGTCAAATCTAGGGACAAATAGTTGCCATATAGCAAGAGTACTGAGTTATAAAATGAATGTGGTAAGCATCTCAGATCATTTGATTGTGGAAGAAATTTTTGAGTTTATATTGAGATCTCTTCTTAAATTCTAGATTCGGCACATGTAAGATTCTTGGGGTCTTTTTTTAAGGATTAAAATAAATCAAATGTCTCATTTTGCATTTAACTTCATCTTGGAGAAAGAAATGTATGGAAGCTTGTTTCCCCCATGAAACAAAAGAAAAAAAGTAATTGTGACTATTTATCTCACAATTCTGACTTTTTTTCCTGCAATTGCATGATATAAACTCGCAATTACGAGAAAATTCATACTCATAAACTCGCAGTTCTGACTTTATATCATGCAATTATGACTTTATAACTCACAATTGCTTTTTTATTTTTTCATGTAGTGGCAGAAATAAGCTTCCATAGAAATGAAATCTTAAAGAGATCTAATTTTTTTATTTTTTTATTTTTTATAAGGATCAGTACTGAATATATATTGTATCCTATGTAAAATATAAATATTCCTGTATTTTTGTAAAGCTTAGAATAGTGTTAGTTCTGAAAATATTCCTCGATTTCTCTTTAGTCTTACGCAGGTCATCTCACTTGACTGAACTGAGCTCTAATTTGATTTGAGAGCAGTGCTAGAGGGAAGTAATACGTTTCATATGCATTTTAAACAGACAGTTTCTTGCCCAGGTTTTCTGTGATTATTTCATTTATTAGTGAAAGAAAACTTAGTCCTCTAATTCATTAAAACCGTCATGTTAATTGAACTTGAAATCCCATTTAAAGCAACACACTCCTCTGTGAGTATCTGCGCGCCCCCTCCCTTCCTCTACTCGAAATATTCCCTCTTTCTGTCACGCTCAGAGGCACACACATGCTCACACACACACCGCACAAATGAATAATGGTTTATGCCCATAGGAGGGTGCGAGAGGGAGGATGAATCAGCGTAGGAGGCCTGTCACACTCACACACGCGCACACGCACTCACTCTCTGTTGACTGCTATCTCAGTGGGACATTATTAGTACAGTGCTGTTAGATTATCATTTACATTGACATTAAATTACTGCTATGAAATGTGGTTTATAAGTGTGCAAGACCTGAAATCAATGGAAAACAGCATTAGATGCACATTTCAATTACTCTTTTTCACAACACTTCTGAGAAAAGCCTGCCTACGGTGGTTCACTGGCCTTAACTGGTTTATGCTGGTTTAGCAGGTATCCTGCACTGAATAGGTGATAAGTTCCTGAAAACCAGCAAAACAAACCATACAAGTCAGCTTGGCTGCACTGGGAGACCAGCTATCCTCTTTAGGCTTTTTAAAAGTCACAATGAAACTGAAGAAGTGACAGATCTTCATATATTGTGGCATATATTTGAGTTCAATGGATTATCAAAAAGAAAAAATGTAGAACAGGGACTTGATTTTATGCATCAGGTGTTTATTGGATGTTGAGATGTGGGCGTTGCACTCAAAAGTGGCAGATGAACGCGAGCTTTCAGGGGGTTTTAAAGTGCCCCTATTATGCTTTTACGAATATTACCTTTCATGCAGTGTGTAATGTAGCTGTTTGTGAATTTAAAAGGTCTGCAGTTTTAAAGATAAAAGTGCACAACAAACAAAGTTATTGTCTCCTAAAATAAACAATTGGTTCTGAACTGCCGAAAGAGTCAACAGTAATTCCAGTCTCACCTCCTGCACGAGCCTACGTGGGTTTGTAACATATTTGCATAATGCCAGCCTATGGTTTTCATTGGCTGCCCACAAACAACATCTATTTGACCCTCAAAAAAAAAAAAAAAGCATCAGCCATTGAGTCCCTGGACCTCAGAGATCCAGGGAGCTCAAAATCTCAAAGTCCAGACTTCCAGTCATCCATCGTGGTCAAATGCGAATTTTTACCCCATCCAGGGTAAGCCCTGGGAGGCTTCAGCATCAGCCGTTGAGCCCCTTGACCTCAGAGATCCAGAGCTCAAAAACTCTAAGTTGAGACTTCCAGTGATCCATCAAGATCAAATTTGAATTCTATGCCCACCCAGAGTGACTCTGAGTGGGTCTCGTGACGGTTTGGGGAGAGCCCTCCACCTCCTCTTCCAACACCTTGATGGCCCTTGAACCACCTCCAGAGAGGGCGGATGGATCTGACTTTGCCCGGGAATGAGCCACCTTCCTGGGCTGGGGAAGGAGGTTGGAGAGCATGGAGGTCTGACCAAACCTCCGAGATTGGGTCTGCTCTCCTAGGGACAGTTGGTCACCGATCCCCAGCACCCTGATGGTAGGTCTTCGTAGACCCTAGGCTCACGGTTGCCCTCCAGGGTCGCGGGCAAATCTGAATTACATCGGGAAGGGTGCAACTTTACCGGCCATAACTCCAGAACCCATCCACAGATTCCCTTGAAATTTGAATCCTTATATTTCCTTTCCATTGAGCCTGGTTGTAGGGTCATGCCTCTCAGGGGGGCAGAGATATGACTTTTCAAATTTTTGTAGGAAAAAAGTCTATAACCCCCGAACCTTCGTAAGATCAGTCTCATCAATATCTAGATATGGTTCAAATTTCAGGACGATCTGCCTTGTTTTTGCGGAGATATTTGCCAAAAACCTCCGGGCGCGATTCAAAATGGTGGCCCCCATAGATGAGTGCTATTTTCAGGCAACTTTCGCTCATAACTTGGGAACGGAAAGTGGGTGAATTTTCATTTCACGGTGACTCCTTTTCTTTCTACATAAGAAACATTTTAAAGCATCATCAGGATGATGCAAATGCTGTTGGGCTTTTTACTAGCCATGATGCTTTAAATTGTTGTAGAGATGATTATTCTGCCATCTAAAATACAATAATTTAAGGCAGAATCACATGCACCCTTACAGCAATCTCAGAATGCATTATGACAATCAATCCAAGATGGCAGACCATAAAAACAGTTCAGTGTATTTAAAAAGAGACTTTTACCCAATATTTGTTTGTGCTATTTTTTTTTTTTTTTTTACACTTATTGGAAAATCAATTTGTTAGCTTAGCAACATGATAACAGTGAACTCAACTGAAATCATTTAGTTTTTAGAAGAGAGTGGTTATGTATTTGTGTGTGTGCATCAGTTAGACAAACAGCCACTGCGGTAAACATTAATCATCACTACCAGAGTGTTTACAGGCTTCCCTTTGACCTGCGCTCACATGCACATATTTAATCAGAGTTGTCAATAAATGCCTGGATTGTGCCGTCCGAGTAGGTGTGCAAAAGCTTGTTATTTAAACTAACGTCCACACTCAATGCAAGGTGAAACATTGAGGTAATTACTATTTAACATGATGTCAGATTATGAAATATGTTATAGGGAATATTGGTTTTGTTGAGAAGGAAATTAAGGATAATGGTAGCCTTCAGGCCATACTATTAGTCATGATTCTCTCTATCTAGCTCTCTCTATCTCTGCATGTTTTATTTTATACAGTATAATGCATTTGATAGCTACATTTCATCTTCAAAATCTGAAGTACATTGTTAAAAACAAGTTTATTCAGTGGTTGATGGGTTCAGTATTAAAGCCTCTTCTTATCAAGAACCATTTTTAGATGTATAGGGTTCTTGAGTTGCTATATGGTTCTTGATTTTACATTACAGGTCCTTTAGATCTTCAGATGGTTTGGGGCTCTTTAAAGTACCAGTACATAGATGGTTTTCTAAAGAATTAGAGGATAAAAAGTTTCATCTACAGAAATAAAACTCTTTATCCTTTATTTTTAAGAGTTCTATGTTATTAAGGTAACCTTACCTGTTGAGCTCTTTCAAGTGGATGTGAAGGTATTTAGTGCATGTAAATATTGTAATGTGCATAAAGTTTTCCTTATGGAAGAGTAATGTGAAATGTAATGGTGTTTCTAATGATCCCCACATGAAAATTGCTGCAGATAGTGTCATGTTAGGGTGATTTGACCAATTACTGTATTAATTTGCATTGAATATTTAATGTGTATAGTATGATGATCACTATAATATGATGATTCTCTCAATAGCTATGTTTCCATCCTCCTATTTTTATGGGCATTTTGGAATTTCACATAAAAAATGCTGCTGGAAATTCTAATATTCGCATAAAAAAAACGTATGTGCTCAATTGAGTCAGATAAATATTTTATCCGATAAGAAAACATGCGCATAAACTATGATGGAAACGCATTTACCAAATAAATGCCTCGATGCACAACAAAAAAGACGTGCCTTTGCGATGTGACGGCATAACTCATTGCATAGCATCTGAAATGCTCTTTTTGTCATTCTGAAATGCCTAAGCAAATTCTGACGTCAAAGTGGATCGGTATAATTCCCTCCCAGTCTTACATGACTGCGTTCTCAAACAGCAGGCATCATCCTCTGAAAGCAGGATGACAAGCAGTTGCAAGTAATTTATTATATACAAAAAGTATTATATACAGTGGATTCGCCTAATTTTCTTAGTGGTATTTAGCGCCAGTTTATGAAGAAGTAATGATTTTGATCTTTTCGACTCACTAGTCCTCAAAACATTTAAGTAAACTAACTCAGTTTTTAAAGTTGGTAGAACTTAACATTTTTGTGACAAGTGGGGCGAGGCCGAGAGCCGTGGAAGTGGTTCAAGGCCAGTGTGGTGCACAGGTGTCTCTCACTAACAATCCCGCCACTGGCATCCCTTGCCCAAACTCATCATAATGTTAATTACATACAGTTAATTTATATAAACATCACATTCAGATCTTGGTTAAATGTTACATAGCAAATAACACATGCTATTATAACTATCAGAGAGACTGTCATTATATACTTGCATATATATGTAATCAAACAACATATGTGGTCTTAAATGTTTTGCAGCTCATCCTCAACCTAACCACAGGCTCTACTCTTCACCACAATGGTAACCCTACAAAACTAACATAACATAACCCCCCTGAATCCCAACATAACACAACTTATATCTCCATATGTTAATCTTGTGCAAAAACACACAGAATAACACTTAATTTCAACAGTTATTTATATGGTCTGACGCAAAGCATGCTGGGAATTAGAGTTATTGCTGCAGCTCAACTCAATCATATTAAGTTCAGCTTACTACAATGGAATTTTGAGTTCATGCAACTTTTTTCTATTAAGTACAATGAACTTTCATTATTATTTGAGTGAAACAAACTCGTTTAATTTAATTAAATTCACTGTTCGGTTTTACAGTGTACAGTTTCTCTTTTATCTTGTTGTATTTTTGTGCCAGTACCACCCACACAATGGCACATCATGCAAATTATCTGGCAATCAATGGCTGTGCTTTGAAAAGTCAGTGGAGTCAAAGTTAAAATAGTTTGAACTTTAGATGTTCAAACTATTTCAGCAATAGACCATATATCAGATTTATTGGGTGATATTTATCTATTTTCAGATAACAGAAGTTAGAAATCTTTCAACAGCCAATGTTAATTGAAAAAGCATGAATTTTGTGTGCACAGTATGTTTGTTTAATCACGGCAAATATATTTGTACAATTTATGTGAAAGGTAGGGGTGTAACGATACGCTCAGGTCACGATACGGTACGTTTCTCGATACGGAGTTCACGATACGATACGTATCACGATATTTTGAACAAAATGAAACTGAAATTCAAATAAGATTTATTAAAAAAACATGAACAAATTTCAATAATTTTCCTTGTTGTACATACAAGATCACATTTCAATAAAATAAATAAATATAAAATTTTAATAAAAACCTTCTGTATTCAAATTAACAGTTGAATAGGGCTGTCTGTCACTGAAAAAAAATGTTACATTTAACATGAACTTAGAATTATGAATAGGGACCGTTCACATATCGCGTCTAAAAACGCGTGGAAGGCGCGGCCGCACCGCTTCTCCTTCTTTCCAAAGCGCTTGCGCTCCTGTGGCGTCGGTCGTTGCTATGCAACCATGAACTGAGCTCTCCAAGAGGATCAGGATGTTTCTGCAAAGGATAAATGATTTCTAGCCCTTGCATTAGTTTTACTACGACATATATTGATGGAGATAAGATATAAAAACCACCATGTATAGCTATGATCAGCTGTTCGGCTGAGCTTTTGATGTTTTGTTACGGAAAGGCCATAGCTGATCGGTTGATTCTTGTCACACGACCTGCGGTGCGCTTGCGGCATTCTGAGAAGTTGAGAATTGCATGCGCGTCGCGACCACGTTGATCCCATTATGAGCGCGCCTGCCGCGCGGCTACATTTGAAAATAATAACTGACTTGCACGCGGAAAAGACGCAATATGTGAACGGCCCCACAGAACTTCTTAAAGCAAAGCATCGCAAGCGTCTTTTGCTTTTCTGTGAGCACAGCTGTTCCTGTGCACTGCGGTGAAAGAAAGCCACGACTTTTCTCACGCGACCATGCAAGAGACTTACATGAGAAACGTTTAAACCTGCTTGCAAGATTCAATGTGTGCCCGAAACACTTACTGAACTAGAGAGCTGATTGAGACACACCATACGATAAATCGTTACACCCCTAATACTTATAGTAATTTAAAAATGTGGTAGCATTGGATCTGGACAGGAAGGATAACTCTGGGAGTTGGAAGGGGTGTGTCGCGATTCTGCCTTCTCACATCGCGATACAGGTTCGTGGACCTGCGTATCGCGATTTCGGTTTCATATCGCATATCGTTACAGCCCTAGTGAAAGGCCATTAAGACGGCCGAACTCGACTTATGTCACAATTACATTTTTGGACAGACAAACTATATATACTTGAAAGATCAAGCCATATAATGTAATGGTTATTTAATGTAAGGTAATGGAGTGTCGTTTTAGAAACACATTTCATTGCCATTTCATTGAAAAACCTGTGAGAGGACCACATTTCTGAGCTTGTGGAAAAACTGTAGGTGTTTTTATGATCTCTGTGTGGATGGTCCATTATGCTTCAGACAAGTAATGAGATACATGTGCTAATGTGTTGAATGATAAACCATAAATATTAAACTTCAGCATGTTGTGCATCCTGCATGTCCATGAATGATTCTTCAAACCATGTGTCTTGTTGAGGTGTGTTAAGCACTTCGATTTATATTGGTCTGATGATAAAACATAGTTTACAAATCTAACAAACTAGATTTTGGCTAAAAATGACTGCCACTCGTCTAAATTTATTCCAACCCTAAAGCTGTTTTACGCCCAAGTCGTTCGGACGTAATGAAGTCAAGTTGAGTTAAAACACACATGAATAATTGCCAATACAGTAGTTTAATTCAGAAATAACCTCTGTGGCTATATTTAACGGTGTCCAAAAACTCTTTGGCATCCAGTGCTTTGTATTTCCTGCGCCGAGATTTATTTTAGGGGAGAAAATGAAATTACTACAACGGAGAGATTTTAATATAATTTATAGACCATAATCCAGTGCGGCCTGCTTTTGGAGCGTTTGGGGGCAAACAGAGGAGATAAAGTTGTTTTTATGGGGCTACAAAAACCTTTCTCTTTCTCTCTATCTCCCTGTTGCCCCATCTCCCTATCATTTTCATTCCTTCTCTCTCGCTTTTCACATCCCTTCCCACCAGCCTGTGATGAAATGTTATCAAAAGAGGATTTTAATGGAAAATGATAAGGAGATAACTATCATTTTCTGCTCCCAGAATGTATTGATCTGAGCTTGATACAACATAGATACCACATGCACCGAATAACACTGCCTGAATCCAATTTTCTTTCTCTATCTTAAATTAGCCAGCGTGTAATCCTCTGGTGTATAAAGCCAAACACAGTGTTCTTTTTGTTAGTGCTGTAGTTGTGGTGTACTGTCCCGAATATACTGAATCACAGCGTTGATTGCCTGTTTTACATTAACATTAGGGGTGACCGATATATGGTTAGACACGATTAACCTGTAGAAACGTCAACCGGTAGAGATTTTGGACTATCGTCTCTATCGCGGTTATGTCATGTGACGTTGCTGTGCTGCGTGGTCATGAAAGCTTATCATTTGCATGTGTTTTTGAGCATTGTGGTTTAAAAGCATGTGATTTTAAACCATTTAAGTGCTGTAAGCAGTGAAAGACAACTCATTTTGCTATATGTATCACTGTCTGAGAGATGGTTTCTGAGCCTGTCTGAGAGATGTGCGCATATGAAGCCACTGCTCATAGAGCCTGTGAGTACTGAAATGAGTTCTTTTTGTTGTCTAATTGGTTAAAGGTGCCCTAGAACTTTTTTTTTAAAGATGTAATATAAGTCTAAGGTGTCCCCTGAATGTGTCTGTGAAGTTTCAGCTCAAAATACCCCATAGATTTTTTTTAATTCATTTTTTTTAACTGCCTATTTTGGTGCATCATTATAAATGAGCCGATTCAGGGCTGCTGGCCCTTTAATTGCTCGTGCTCTCCGCCCACAGAGCTCGCGCTTGCCTTAAACAACATAAAAAAAGTTCAAACAGCTAATATAACCCTCAAAAGGGATCTTTACAAAGTGTTCGTCATGCAGCATGTCTAATCACGTAAGTACAGTGTTTATTTGAATGTTTACATTTGATTCTGAACGAGTTTGATAGTGCTCCGTGGCTAAAGCTAACATTACACACTGTTGGAGAAATTTATAAAGAATTAAGTTGTGTTTATGAATTATACAGACTGCAAGTGTTTAATAATGAAAATAGCGACGGCTCTTGTCTCCGTGAATACAGTAAGAAACGATGGTAACTTTAACCACATTTAACAGTACATTAGCAACATGCTAACGAAACATTTAGAAAGACAATTCACAAATATCACTAAAAAAATCATGTTATCATGGATCATGTCAGTTATTATTGCTCCATCTGCCATTTTTCGCTTACCTAGTCTGATGATTCAGCTGTGCTGCTCCAGACGTTAATACTGCCTGCCCTTGTCTAATGCCTTTCATAATGTTGGGAACATGGGCTGGCATATGCAAATATTGGGGGCGTACACCCCGACTGTTACGTAACAGTCGGTATTATGTTGAGATTCGCCTGTTCTTCGGAGGTCTTTTAAACAAATGAGATTTATATAAAGAAGGAGGAAACAATGGAGTTTGAGACTCACTCTATGTCTTTTCCATGTACTGAACTCTTGTTATTTAACTATGCCAAGATAAATTAAATTTTTGAATCAAGGGCACCTTTAAATACACTTACTTATGTGTCAAAGTGACCATGTCTTTGCAAGTAAACAGTCATTTATGTCTTAAGTGAACATTTGTGTTTTTGTTCTATTGGAGTTTTTTCTTATATGCTTGTAATCAGTTTCTTTGTCCTTTTTTTTAACAGTCTACTTTTCTTCAGTAATCTTTTTTTTTTTTTTTTCACTTAGGCTAGTATTAGATTTTCAACATCATTACTCCAGTTTTCAGTGTCAGATGATCACATGATGTTGAAAAAAGTTTTTGCTGCTTAACATTTCTGAGACTATTTGTTGAAAGATTAATAATACAAAAATATAAATTAGGCCTAATACTTTCATTCATCAAGTATGCATTAAATTTATCAAAATTGACAGTGAAGACATTTGTTAATGTTATAAAAGATTTCTATTTAATACATTCTTTATTACATTTAATGAAAAAAAATAATAATAAATGCAAATAAATGCTGTTCAATGAACTTTTCTATTCATCAAAAAATCCTGAAAAAAGTATCAGCATTTTCATAAAATATATTTAAGTAGCAGAACTGTTTTCATCATTGATAATAATAATAAATGTTTCTTGAGCAGCAAATCATATTAGAATGATTTCTGAAGGATCATGTGACACTGAAGACTGGAGTAATGATGCTGAAAATTCACCTTTTTTTACAGGAATAAATTATATTTTTTACAATATATTCAAATAGAAAACACTTATTTAAAATTGTAATAATATTTCACAATATTACTGATTTTACTGTATTTTTTGCCTTGGTGAGCAAAAAAGACTTTGTTCAGACATTAAAAGAGAGGAAAAAATGTGGGATTTTATCCCAAGAATTTGTTAGGTTGGGAAAAGTGTCTTTACAGATGGTTCAAAGGGAGCCTTTGACGATTTGGTGATGTCATCCATTTCATGGAGGAGCAAGTTATTGCATTTTGATGAAAGTTTACAAAGACAGACCAGAAAATTAAAGAAAGTTTTGACATTGTTTTTGTCATTAATATAAGTTGTCAAGTTGCCAGGCTATAATATAACCTAAAGGCTTTTGGATGCTAATAAAAAAGAGAAGCCTTTCTGGTAACACTTTACAATACGGTGTATAACTAAATTTCTGTCACGACAACTCTCGGGAGATTGGTATGGTAGATTGCATGGTAATGGATATGGCAATGACAATGTATTTGGTCATGGTGCAATAAATCTGCTACACTGTTGCTGCTGCAGAGCAATTAGTGAGACTTGCTATTGCCAATACCTTTACAGACATTGCTGTGAGCATGTAAGACATGGAGCTGTTGCTGCATACATGCATTAACTCCTGTAGCAGATCTATACAGGTGGAGCTGGGGAAGGTGGAGGGTTTCTGAAAAGTGTGCTGCAGACTGCTAACAGCAAACACTACAGTATTTGTTGAATGTTGAGCCGCAGCTCCTTGGCTGCTGATGCAACAACAACCAATCAGCTGTGCTACTACTTCTAAAACATTTATTAATCTTAGTTAATGTCAACGTTTAGTAATAGGCCTACATTATTTAAATCAAAAGTTGTATCTATTGTGTTAATATTATTTAATGGACCTGAGCTAACATGAAAAAACAACGAGCAGTTGTTTTTGATTAATAATGTTAACAAAGATTAATAAATACTGCAAGAAAAGAAATGCTCATTGTTAGTTAATGTTAGTTAATGCATTAACTAAAGTTAACTAATGGGATCTTATTCTAAAGTGTTTTGAATATTTTCCAGCTCAATGTCTTGTTTCAACAGATAATACTGTACATCAATGCAGGGAAGTAAAGTGTGCATGTCAAAACAATTTATGGGGTCTTTAAAACTAGTTTTACAACCTTCCTAATCGGTTCTGGCTTGGGTGAGCTGCTAATGAGATTGTGTTGATTTATAGAGTGTGTTTGTTGTCTTCATGCTGTGCCGGTGTCCATGTATTAGCATGATATTCTTGTTGAACGGACACAGGTGGACAACACGAATACATATGAGAGCTGTTACACTCTTTGCTCTCTATAAAAAAAACGCCATTCCTTGTGTGTGTGTGTGTGTGTGTGTGTGATTAGTTCTACATGATCTACACGAGGCTTCGCTCGGAGGGCCGGTTTGGGTCCATCTGAATGTGACTGGTTTAATTAAGGTTTACAGGTTACGCTAGACTACTGCTCCTATAACGGCAGTCATTACAAACCAATTCTACTGGAGCTGTGAAAATATCAGAACAATGGACGGGAACGCGAACAGGCTGGGCCGCTCCAGATCACTAACTGCTTTATTATTCCTGTCCATTTCTTTCTCTGATTTTCGAGAGCCGACTCCAAGGGGCAATGCAATAGTTTTAATTCAGAAAATAATTAATTTATGCATGTCTTAATGTTCGGGCAAGGCTGAATGTGAATATGAAGAATTGTAAAAGAGGCTGAATAGAAAGGAATAAGTCTCTTAACATAGTTTTAATTGAATTTTTAGCTTTTTTTTAACATTATTTTTTGCTCTTTCTGATTAGCACAAAGCTAACTTGCAAGACAAAATATAGATTATTCAGGGTTTCAAAATAGTTGATTGTTAGGCAAAATATGCATATATATAGGGTAAATTCAGGTAATTTGGGACAAACCTACCATTCATTTCAACTCAAATGACCTGTTTTCACCCTACTTTTCTAGACAGACTTACCACTTTAAGGTTGTTAAGCAAAAAATCCAAAATTCAGTGTTATTTTAGTATTATTCCTTTACTATTATGTTATTTATTACTAGCTTTTTTTATATGTACTTTTTTATTTTAATTTTATATTAAGTTGATTAATTTTGTCATGCAATTTCACGAAATTTTAGATTTTTTTTCTTCTTTTTAGCTTTAATTTATTTTTAAGTTTTAGGTTTACTCATTTTAGTGCTTCAACTTAAACTTTTTGTTTGAGTTTAAGTATTTCAAATGTTTAAATTTTTATTTCAATAAACAAAAACAGAAGAAGAAGTTTTAGTTTTAGTTAAGAACAACACTGTTCAAAATGATATAGTATAGTATAGTATAGTATAAAAAGAAACCACACACAGGTTCAGTAGGGTTTTATAGAGAAATCCTTTAGGGTTCTTGACTCAATTTTAAAGAACGTTTTATGCCAGTAAGGAGAAATGTCGTAAATAATTGCATAATACTTTGATGTTTAATGGATTGCCTGACAGAAACCTTTAAGATTCTGTATAAAATCTAATATATTAGCATTGAACCTAAGAGTGTAGAGTGTGACATCATATCCTTACTTTGTTATGGGGTGCAGATTTCTTTTTTACATGCTTAAAATCTATTGTGGCTACATCGCTTACACCAACGATGAGAGAGTGAGAGAGTGCACAGAATGACAGACGTGACTGATGTCTGATCACAGCAGTTGACAGTCATTGATAGTAGCTCTTTTGGGAGCAGAGGCACTGAGCTGAGGTTACAAGGTCAGGGCAGCCAAAACACTGTAACTCAGTTCAAAATCTTCTTTATACTTTAAACGTGGCATACGTGTGTTGTGTTGTCTCTTCTGACAAAATGTTTGTAATGACATTCATTTGTCAAAGTCACAATTACTATTGCTTAGCTTGATTAGTGATCAGAATATAATTATTTTTGAATCTTTTGACTTGAGCCACCTAGAACGCCATAGCAACACGTTAAGAACACACAGAACACCTTGGCAACAGCATAGCAACGCCCTGGCAACCACCCAGAACACCCTAGCAAGTTTCACACAGGCAAACATCACGCATGTTTTCTTCAGAACATGTAAAAATCCAACCGTTTCCAACTGTGTAGTCTTTGTGATAAATGGCAGCATGAAAGCGTAACTTTCAGCTTTGGTGCACGAGTGTGTGTTTTGTTTCAGATCTCAGATTCTTGTCTCATTTTCACAGGCTGTGCATTCCTCACGTACTGCGCTCGTGAATCAGCCATCAAAGCCCAGAATGCATTGCATGAACAGAAGACTCTACCAGGGGTAAGTCTCTTTTAATCTTTTTCTCTAATGTCTTTTTTTTGTTTGTTTGTTTTATCTATTTCAGGCAGAAATGGTCTAACCATTGAATGCAATTCAGAAACAACTTTTTTTTTTTTATAGTTCTTCTGTGTTCTCCTGATATATATTCCTTTATTTGCAACATGTAATCAAGATTATATTTGTAGGAAAGCTTAAAGGAATAGTTTACCCAAGAATCAGTCTTATGTTTCTTTTAGCTGTCTTTAGACGATTTATTATTTTGTTTCCTCGAATTGCTAAATCGTGCACACAATTTACTATATCGTTCCCTCGAGAATCAGATTTGCTATTTCTTATGTTTCTTTTAGCTGTCTTTACGATTTACTATTTCGTTCCCTCGATTTGCTAAATCGTGCACACGATTTACTATTTCGTTCCCTCGATTTGCTAAATCATGTGGACGATTTACTATTTCGTTCCCTCGATTTGCTAAATCGTGCACACGATTTACTATTTCGTTCCCTCATTTGCAATTTACGATTTATATTTCGTTCCCTCGATTTGCTAAATCATGTGGACGATTTACTATTTCGTTCCCTCGATTTGCTAAATCGTGCACACGATTTACTATTTCGTTCCCTCGATTTGCTAAATCATGTGGACGATTTACTATTTCGTTCCCTCGATTTGCTAAATGTGCACACGATTTACTATTTCGTTCCCTCGATTTGCTAAATCATGTGGACGATTTACTATTTCGTTCCCTCGATTTGCTAAATCATGTTGACGATTTACTATTTCTTTCCCTCAATTTGCTAAATTGTGTGCACGATTTACTATTTCATTACCTTGATTTGCTTAATCTTAAGGATGATTTACTATTTCATTCCCTCAATTTGCTAAATTGTGTGCACAATTTATTATTTCATTCCATCGATTTGTTAAATCGTGTGCACGATTTACTATTTCGTTACCTCGATTTGCTTAATCTTAAGGATTATTTACTATTTCATTCCCTCGATTTGCTAAATTGTGCACAAAATTTATCCATTAATTTATTCCATCGATTTATTAAATCGTGTGCATGATTTACTATTTCGTTCCCTCGACTTGCTAAATTGTGCGGAAAATGTACTATTTCGTTTCCTCGATTTGCTAAATTGTGTGGACAATTTATTATTTCGTTCCCTCTATTTGCTAAATCTTGCGGACGATTTACTATTTTGTTCCCTTGATTTGCTAAATTGTGCAGACAATTTACTATTTTGTTCCCTCTATTTGCTAAATCGTGTGGAAGATTTACTATTTTGTAACCTCAATTTGCTTAATCTTGCGGACGATTTACTATTTCGTTCCCTCGATTAGCTAAATTGTGCGCATGATTAACTTTTTTGTTACCTCGATTTGCTAAATTATGCAGACGATTTACTATTTCTTCCCTCGATTTGCTATGGTGTAAGAAGTGAACATTTAAAATGTCAAGTTTTTTCAAATGTTTTAAAAATGTTTTTTCTTGGTTATGCAATAGTTAAGGAAACATTCCATTTCATCATTCTGCAAACATTTCAGGAACATTACTTTTGAACGTTACTTTCTCTGAACATTCTGAAACAAGAAGTAACATTTAAAAAAATATTTCCAGACTATTTCCAGAACGTTAGTTCTGAGAATGTTTCCCTGTTAGCTGATTTGAGGCTATATTCATTATAGCAGAGGCTAAAGGGTGTTGCAGGCACTCCACCAAGTGTTTCTTTCTGTATTTTTAGAATCCCATTTCCATAAAATTGGGTAGTTTATGATTTGGCCCATATTGTTATCAAAAAAGAGATATTTTGAGTATACTGTGATATAAATTATTTTACATAAGCTCTTTTATGGTACTTTTTGGTTGTTTTTGGAGCTTGACAACCTCTGGTCACCATCCACTTCCATTGTGTTGAAACTAAGAACGTGAACATTTTGATAACACGTCTGCTTTTGTGGCCTGAAGGAGGCTGAAGTGAATAGATGATGGTAGACTTTCATTTTTCCAATGCTGAAAGTATTTATTTGCCTCCTTAAATTTTCACCCCTGTAACATTTCTGTAACGTTCGTTGGTCATTTGTACTGAAGTCAAACACGTCCGTCAGAAGTTTTTTTTGTGGCAGATGTTAGACTTGTTTTATTTCATCATGCCTTTGGCTCTTTACTGTCAGTCTGCTCAGGTTGACCCCCATACAAAGGAAATACTGTTTCATTATGTGTTTCTCTCTTGCTAATTTAATGTTGCATGAATGATATAGCTGATACACCGAGATTACCAAGGTCTTCTTCATAGGAAACTTTTTTGTCTCCATTTCGATCTCCATTTAACCTCATTGCTGTCTGCAGTTGAGATATTAAAGAGAACTCATTTGAGATTTCTCTTTCCCATGTGTGTGAATGGAGCTGTACATTTACGTGACACGGGGTCCATGGGGAATGTAGCGTGTTTTAATCAGAGGTGAGCTATAGAGTTTGTTTGGCTCTCGTGCGAGTGCATGTACACATGTTCGGCTGTCACGAACAGACATGTGGCTGCACATTCATACGCTTCCGTGGGGTCTATCGCTGCCGTGGGCCAGCTGCTGGAAACCACAATGGTGGAAAAGAGCGGCAGTAGATTTATGTAAAGGTTATGAACATTAACCTTGTTGGCTCGCACACACATATGCAGAAAGCACAATATGAATACATGTACTTACAGATTTATGCACACATACACACAGCTGTATCTCACGAAATCTGTCAAGTACAAGGTCACATTTTAAATTGTGCTGATAAAAAGTTTTTTTTTTGTTTAAATCTTTGTGTGGATCTCTCTAAATATCAGTATTGGTAAATGGAAAAACATATTGCTTTAAATATATATATATATATATATATATATATTTTATGTGTATGTATATATATATACACACACACACATAAAACTTTTCACATTAAAGTACTGAGAGTTATAGGATGGACATGTTCTTGAGATTTACTCATACTCTGATTTCCATGCAAACCAGCTGGTCTTAATGGGACGTGTAGCACCATGAATTATTATAATACTGTTCATCATTTTCAGATTAAGATGTGTATTATGAACCCCGAATGTGTCTGAATGGAGCCCAATTATAGAACCGGGTGTCTGAAAAAGGAATGAGCTACTTTTACTTTGAGGTGTGTGTGTGTTCCTGTGTATGTGTTGGGAGTGGGGTCACTGTAAAAGAGAGCAGTAGAGCGTAATTTTAGGCTGGAGAGACTATTTCAGGAGCAGACGGGGTGTCAGTGGAATAACAGTCAGTCATGTGACACCTGAACTGGTTTAGAAACAAGAAACAGCAGTCACTCACTGGCTTGTTTTTTTTTTTTTTTTTGCCGGTTGAGTTTCATTCTGCTCTGGGATTGGGACAAAGGGTTTTAGTGAATCTAGTTTGCAAGATTTAGTTTGGGCTTCATGATTCATGCTGAGCCAGACGTTTGACAATTGGCATAATTTTAGATTGAGTCCAAATCAGATGCAACACGATAAAGTGGCAAGTGATAAAAAGCTATTTCTTCCAAATAAATTTGAATAACTACACTACAGTTCAGAAGGGAGTCTCTTATGAGTGGTAGTGTATGTTATTCATAAAATATGTTCTCATTGACTGCGATTGTTGTTTTTATTATATGATGTTTATGTACAAGTTCATCCTCAGATGTGTTAATAACTCGGGAACTTGTAAAAACACGACTTTTTTTGCAGACAGTGTATGCTGACGCCACGAAATGATACAGTTGCAGTATTTGTTTGTGCAATTTTTCCAGTCCAGTATGCGTGAGGCCGGCAGGTTCAACTAAAACACACGGGACCAGTTGAGTTCTAAGATCTAATGCAAAACAGATGAAATGAGGGGACAATCAATCACATAGACGTTCACTAATATTGATTAATGTATGTTGTATCGTTATCAAGGGTGTGAGCTAGTCAACCCTGTTGTACAATTCAACGATTTCCCATGAAGTCAGACGACTCAACTGAAATGTCTGAAGGAAATTTATGGTGTGTGCGTGCACCGTTTCCTTACTTTCCTTTTATTTAAGAGCTCTATCGGCTTGTCAGATTGTATTGTTGTACAATGAGGAATTATTGCGCTCTGGTTGGTTCAGCCACAAGAACTACAATATAATTCATAACTAGGGTATTTATCAGAGAGATGTCTGGGAAGCAGGAAGAGGAGAGAGACGGAGCGCAAAAGAATATAAACAGAGGGAGCTAGAAGATGAATAGAGTAATATGTGCAGGAATACGCCGGGGCACGTCTAGTTTACAGGAATGGAAAGTAAAAAAAAAGAGATGGTATACGCAAACAGGGTGACGAGGGTCATGTTGACAGCCCCAGGCATATATGTGCACTTCTGCATGTGTGTGTTGAACGGAAATCCACAAAGGGCCGACAGAGTTCCCACATCTCCATTAAGCGTCTGCAGAAAAGCGGGCATCAGGGCACGAGAGGTCAGAGGAGGAGGATGAGAGAGACAGAGAAACAGAATCTTTCACTTGTTTTGCATTCGTACAAGACATTATTGGACAGCTGGGACAGAAAGGCCATTATTTTTTCATCTCAAATAAAAGAACAGAGTAAAATGGGATCAGAGGCTGTAGAAATACACATGAATCCCTGCCGATGGCGCGTTTGGTGCTATCCTGACATTTGGCATGGTAATTTTCCCATCCTTCTACATTTTTTTTCTACATTTGTTTATAGTCAACATGAAATGCAAGGTCATAGTAAACATGGAAAGTACCAGGGAATTTTAAATGGGATTACCAGGCCTGGAAAAGTCATGTAATTTAGTACAATCCTAAAAAGTTGTAGACAATTCATTTATTCGTATAACGCTTTTCACAATACATATTGTTTCAATGCAGCTTTACAGAAAATACATGTGTCTACATTACAATTTAGAGTAATCTGATATCAGATGTGACTGTGTCCAAGTAATGTCCATGTGTCAGAAATGTACAGTTCTAAGATAATACAAATCATGTAGTTGGCTAACATCATTCATTTATTCATTTAGACAGAAACTCTATATTGAAAATAGCAGAGGGCCTAAAATAGACCCTTGTGGCACTCCATCATTTACTGATGTTAAAGGGTACATAACACACACAGTTTCTGCCAATCTCATGTTAATCATGAGTACCTATAGAGTAGTATTGCATCCTTCATATCTCCGAAGATTCTTTAGTTTTATCAGATTTATAAAATACAGATATGCTGTACCGAGTCTTTCCGAAAACAGTCAAGCTCCCAGAGGCGTGCCGTGGGCGAAGCTAAGGAGTCACGAGTATGTGCAGCTTCAATGGTCAGCTAAACAAATGTATTTAAACACACACAATACACCATCACATTATCCCTGGATAACTTTTGATTCACTATACGTTTGTGTTGTTTACATTATATGCACTTATGCACCGATTGCCAAAAAAAAGACATTTGATGCAGTTTTTGATGCAGGATCTTTTATCACTGTGACCGCTCCATCTTTCCGTTTCAAATGATCTGTAAATCCAGTGTCAAACTGGGCTTTGTTTATAAAACCATAAGCGCCGATCCTGAGGGCTCGAGGAGCCACGGAAAAACATGAGATATTCTCCATTCATTTTAACCAATAAAAAAGTGATTGCAACTTTCAGAGAGCATCAGTGTAATGCGTAAGCACAAATCTCTCAGCTCCACTGTTCACTTAACGCAGTGTTCTTTGGGAAGCAAGGTTATCTTTCCATCACAACCAAAAACACTTCTTTGGTGACATTGTTGATTTTGTGGTCTAAAAAAAGGTGACAAATCTTTCTCGAGCAAGACCTGTGCAGCGCTGCCGACGACAAAAGAAACAAAGCATGTTGATGGGTGTGCTCTTGCTCTCGCTCTGGTTGATATGTGCGCTCTCTTCCCGGAGAAGTGCCCATATAAGGAATTCCACCCTTTATTACGTAATACAGGGCCATACTCGAAAAGAAAAAAAAAATTTCTAAAACTTATACGAACCCTGAAGGAGTGTGTTTGGCACAGAAATACTCTGTCATACGTCCAACTCGTTTTTTTAAACTTTGACCATGTTTAGCATGAGAATCTAATTCTTTAACAGAGTAAAAAAGTCAGAATGCATGAAATAGCATTAGACCCCCGCTTTAACTTGGATAATTCCACATTTAAAGGTGCCATCGAACGTTTTAAAAAAAAAAAAAAAGATGTAATATAAGTCTAAGGTGTCCCCTGAATGTGTCTGTGAAGTTTCAGCTCAAAATACCCCATAGATTTTTTTTAATTAATTTTTTTAACTGCCTGTTTTGGGGCATAATTAGAAATGCGCCGTTTCAGGCTGCGGCCCCTTTAATTGCTCGCGCTCTCCGCCCAATCCCGAGCTCTCGACTCTATCATTGCATAAACAAAGTTCACACAGCTAATATAACCCTCAAAATGGATCTTTACAAAGTGTTCGTCATGCATGCTGCATGCATAAATCGGATCATGTGAGTATTGTATTTATTTGGATGTTTACATTTGATTCTGAATGAGTTTGAGGCTGTGCTCCGTGGCTAACGGCTAATGCTACACTGTTGGAGAGATTTATAAAGAATGAAGTTGTGTTTATGAATTATACAGACTGCAAGTGTTTAATAATGAAAATAGCGACGGCTCGTGTTTCCGTGAATACAGTAAGAAACGATGGTAACTTTAACCACATTTAACAGTACATTAGCAACATGCTAACAAAACATTTAGAAAGACAGTTTACAAATATCACTAAAAATATCATGTAATCATGGATCATGTCAGTTATTATCGCTCCATCTGCCATTTTTCGCTATTGTTCTTGCTTGCTTACCTAGTCTGATGATTCAGCTGTGCACAGATCCAGAGGTTAATACTGGCTGCCCTTGTGTAATGCCTTGAACATGGGCTGGCATATGCAAATATTGGGGGCGTACATATTAATGATCCCGACTGTTACGTAACAGTCTGTGTTATGTTGAGATTCGCCTGTTTTTCCGAGGTCTTTTAAACAAATGAGATTTATATAAGAAGGAGGAAACAATGGAGTTTGAGACTCACTGTATGTCATTTCCATGTTCTGAACTCTTGTTATTTACCTATGCCAAGATAAATTCTATTTTTAATTCTAGGGCACCTTTAAATAAACAATGGTAATGGCCAGATAGGTACGATCTAAATCACCTTAATGTTTTCCATGAAATTTTTTTTTCTTTTTTTTCTATTTATGCTGAGCTCAAAAATGTTTAATGACTGATTTATATATTGGCTTTAAAACTGATTTAATTTAACTGAAATTAATTGGCCAGATGGTGTACGGACCCTGAAAATGCCGTTTGCAACCTGTTTTACTTCTGTAATGTGACATATCTTTGAGTGAAACAAAAATATGATTTTATGCCATTGAGTCAAGGTAGTTAATATGGTAAATTTGAACACCCTGTATTTCCATCCTCAGATATGAGAGCAGATGAGAGTCGGGATGACCCTCTGTGTGCGTCGTACAGCTAATCTGTAACAATTTGCTGACTATTCCTTTTGACAGAATTCTGTTAAACTCATTAAAAATCAGTTCAGATCACTTAAATTCAGTTGAATCAAATTCCATTTGATTGAACTGAACTAAACTTACATTAATTTCAGTAAAGCTTCTTATGAATCCCTGAGGGGCCGATTCACAGAGATAACAGGGAAAACGATTGTGGACCACAGTCAGCATATATTAAAGGAAATTAAGGAGTGGAGGAGAAAAACATACTGTAGATAGGGAGGCCTGGACTTCATTGGTGTTATTGGTCCAGAGTATGAGCAATCGCCATTTGATGTTCAATGTAAAATCTGGATTCTAAAGCAAAACTAGTTGAGAACCGCTAGTGCATAATGTGAATATAGGTGTCTATAATGGTATTCGTCACCATGTATAGATTGTAAATAGCAGTTGTGTATTTTCAATAACTCTGTGGCTTTGGGAAGGATCACAGCTGGGAGCGAATCTCAATAGAGCTCAGCTGTAGATACACAGGATCTCTACGTGTGTGTTTGTGTGTGTGTTCTCTATCCGCTGTTCTCGACATCCTTCAGCGAGGCACAGCTTGAGGGATCTATAGTTGCCATAGAAACGGCAGCAAGCCTGTTATCAGTGTACGTGTAATGAGAAAAAATGCAATTTCAGCCAGCACACATGCACACACACTGCCAGTGGTCGACCGTAGTGCCACCTTTGCTTTGCTACGCTGTCTCGTTTTACAGCTCATCTAACAAAAGGCATAGATATTCTTCTGACATATTCAGTTGAGTTCAGTGTCAATTAATCTGCATAGAACAGAGCCAGCTGTTTTAGCACTGCTATCTGAACTGATGTATCAACTTTGTCTCAGATTTGTAAGAATAAAAACAGACCCAAATAGTTCCCAAATAGTCAATAGTTGTCATACAGTAAGAGTATAGAGCTATAAAATGAATAATGGATAAGATTATTTGATGAGAAACATTTGTGTTCATATTGAGATCAACTTGATCTGTTTCTTCATATTGTATCTTGGTTTGTATCAGTTTGATACATTAGCCCCTTTCACACATACAGACAGGATCTTTTCAAAAATACTGGTAAATCAGTTCTGGCAGTTTACCAGTAGGAGAAGATGTAACATTGCCAGTAAATTACTGGTATAATTCTGTGTGTGAACAAACAATGAAGATATAAGGATGTACGAGGTCTGAACGTGCTGACCTAAGTCTGCTTTGGGCCAATCGTAATGTTCTTTTGGAGATGACGTGATAACTTTGCTCTGTTTACAGTAAGCTCCGCAGATTTTTAATAATTTTTTTATGTAAATATGTGCTAGATGGACATCTTTGACTGTTTTACTATGTAAATATATGCTAGATGGACATCTTTGACCATTTTTACTATGTAAATATGTGCTAGATGGATCTTTTTTTATATTTTACATACACGATATTGGGTTTCACTAAACCAGACGAGATGATACGAGATACAAGAAATATTTTAACACTATTTTTGAGAAATCTTCAAACCAATGCAGGTGCATTCTGAATTTTTTTTTTTAAAGAGGACCTATTATGCCCCTTTTCACAAGATGAAATATAAGTCTCTGGTGTCCCCAGAATGTGTCTGTGAAGTTTCAGCTCAAAATACCCCAAAGACCATTTATTATAGCTTGTCAAATTTGCTCCTCTTTTGGTGTGAGAAAAAAAAAAAAAAACATGCTGTTTTTGTGTGTGTCCCTTTAAATGGAAATGAACTGCTGCTCCCGCCCCCTTTCCAGAAGAGGGCGGAGTTTTAACAGCTCGTGCTTCGGTTGCTCAACAACAACAAAGCTGGAGAATCTCACGCAGCCAAAATGAGGATTGTCAGTAACGGTGTTCAGCCTTACATTGTTCAAACCGGAGTCGACACTGATGGAGAGACTCAGGAAGAAGTTACAACTTTTAGAATGAAACTGGACGTTTCTGAATGGTTAGTGGATAAATTTATGTAGTTGCTGTGGAGTTGATTCAACCCATCCACTAGCATGTGCCGTCATGTTAATCTTTTGTACAAATCCAGCGTGGAATTGATCCTCATTTGTGAAGCAGTCCGGCGTAAAATGACGGCATGAAAACAACACTCTACTACAACAACTCTTCCTCTTCTCTAAAGCAGCCCAACATGGCCCCGCCCCCTTTGTGGCATGTTCTCGGGGGCAGGGTTTATGTAAATTCTGGTGTTTGTGATGTCACCAACCCATGAAGAAGCTTGTAGTCCCTACCAGCCGTTTGTTGTAGTCCTTAAGAAGTGAGTTTATCTGGCAATAATAATTGATTCAAATAAAGTATCAACAGCAAGTAATCATTCTGGTAATTTTTTGGTAAAAGGAGCTATTGTTGAGATCTCTTCTGAAGCTTTAGAGGAAGCATATGTGAGATTACTGGGATTTTTTTTTTCTCAGGGTTACCAACTTTTAAGATCTCTGCTCATGAAAATGAATAAAATCTTAAAATGTTATGGACATTTCTTTAGTCATGCTCAGCTCTAAAGTATTTAATTGGCTAAAAATAGCTCCTTTTAAGTGAGTCTCTGTTAAAATTATTTTTAAAAATCCTTATTCAGTAATGCAGGAAAAGTTGTGCAAAATTTAGGTCATAAAGTGTGGGAACTCTAAGGAGAAACGTCTGAGAAGCAAAAATCTCTCCATTTATATTCTAGATTTTTTTTCTTATATTGTGATATATATATATATATATATATATATATATATATATATATATATATATATATATATATATATATATATATATATAAGCAATACATCGTGTCTCAGTTCATAAAATTTCATAAAAACAGAGACCATTTTTAACATTCCAACAGTACATTTGTAGACAGTTGTTTATATAGTGAATGTAAAGAAAGTGTGGATCAGTTGCGCCAACAGGTTAAAGAGTTTTTGCATTGTGTGTGAAGAACACGCCTAGCAACACCCCTTAACCATGGTAAAATCACAGTAAAGCACAACATCTCATAGTTTATTGCTTTAATGAGCCACTAGAGTAAACTGAACTATTTCTGAGTAAATCTGAACTGCTCTCCAGCTCTTCTCAGCTCATGTCTTTTCTTTCCTGTGTTCTGCATTGGCATGAAGGCTGAATATGAGAATGAGGCCTTTTACATAACAAGTCATAAAGAGAGAGAGAGAGAGAGTTCCATGTTGCTGCCACTTGGCGATGACCTACAATGTAGGCGCACACAGTCACACATCAAAACGAATAACGATCCAATGCTGCGCTCATGAATTCTAGGTCACTAAGTCCCGCCCCCATGCATGTTTTTCTTTTTTCATTTCAAAGTGCAGCAGTAATGTGATGTGCTGCTGGAGTTGGCCCGAGGCAAGTGTGTGTGCGCGTTTGTTTATGAGCGTGCGTTTATACATATGTATGCTGTGGTATACTGGTGTGTGTGTGTGTGTGCGTGCGTGTGTGTGTCCCTCAGCAGCTGGAGTGGTGATTTCTGCTGACAAATTCTCCATGTTGTCCTTCATCCTCAGTGGTCACACCACATCTGCCTCACAAATAGTTCTGTCCGTGTTCATGTGTGTGTGTGTGTCAGTATGAGGGCTGGATTGTATGATGGCATATACTGCTTTAAGCTATTTTCTTATGACAGTGATGAATGAACATAAAAACTTCAAAGAACTCTTCAAGTATCAGGTTTGTCTTAGATGTTTCTCCTAAAATTCCTTAGGAAAAATAGACACAAATGAGTCAATATTGATAATACAGTAAGAATATAGAACTATAAAATAATGGTACACTACCTTTGAGAATTCTGGGGTACGTAGATTTTTTTTCTTTCTTTCTTTCTTTTTTTTTTTTTTTTTTTAAAAATAGATAATTAGAAATATTTCTTGAGCAGCAAATCAGCATATTAGAATGATTTCTGAAGAATCGACACTGAAGACTGGAGTAATGATGCTGAAAATTCAGCTTTCAATCACAGGAATCAATTACATTTTACAATATATTCAAATAGAAAACACTTATTTTAAATTGTAATAATATTTCACAATATTACTGTTTTTACTGTATTTTTGATCAAATAAATGCAGTCTTGATGAGCATAAGAGACTTCTTTCAGAACTTCTTTTCTGACTCCTGACTTTTGTTTCATTGCTGCCTGGGAGAAATAATTGCAATATTTATATGACCATCTTTGATGTCTTTTTTCTCTTTTACATCATTATCTCCTGCTCTTATGTTGGTTTATTTAGTCCTGATGGGTAAAATCCAGTATGTGAGTGCTGTGTTGGTTTTATTAGGACTGATGTAGTCTCATACGGCTCGCCCACAGACACGCAAAAAATGACATTATATTCAAAATTACAAGCTCCAGTCTAAATGGCTTTGAAAAACTTCCAGGAATTAGGCTCCACAAATTTATTGAGAAAATTTTGGATTTTTATGAATATAAAATAATTCAGAGAGCATTAGTGCTCAATTCTGATTTATTTCTCAGATCCAATTTTTGTTGTTGTTGGTCTCGTTTGGCGGTTCACGTTATTTTTTAAATGTGGCCAGTATCGGATTCTAATGTGAACAAGTCATGTTCCTGAGCTGACCCACATGCGCTAAAGAACAATAACAAAGGCAGCATGCAGCATGCATTTATACAGAAGTAAACCAAGAGGTTACTGAAGTCAGCATTTACACATTCATTTATAAGGTGATGTGCCGTGGAAGCCAGCGAATTTGTGCTTAGGCAATAATGAGGATGCAGACGAGGAGAAAGAGAGCAAAGTTTTTCTTGTACAGTTTTTCCTCAAGTTTTGCTTGTATAGAGCTGTTGCTGTAATACTTAAGAGTATAACAGCTCCACCGTCCCTCCACTGACTAACTTCGCTGCTGTCTTCCATATTCACAGAGAGACCAAAGAACTACTGCTATGTAAAATCTTTGGAGTGACTCCCATCAGAGCAGAACTGTAATGAATGTTGACAATAGTATGAAAACAACAAAACAAACAACAACAGGTCTGTGTCACATATGAGCAGAAAAATTGTATTTGGGATACTTTTGCACTTTTTCAGCTTAAGGTGTCTTTACACAGCTGAGATAAGGCTGCTCTGTGCCTGTTCAAAATTCAGTGTAAAGACCCAATGCCGGATAAAGCCGGGCTAAATAATCCCAGCTCTAACCCACCTCAGGCCCTAGTATCAAAGTAGACAATGTATGTAAATGCATTTATGTCATCAGTGAGCAGAAACAGTCTTAGTTGACACCTAAATGCCACTTCAGAGCTACATCTGTGCCACCTTTGCAATGTAAATTTGGCATTAGTTGCTGCCAATATACAGCTTTTCCAAATCAGTGACACGATTGTAAATGTGATTTGATTGTGCTGACGTCATCGGATTAGCTGGAGGCAAAACGAAGGGAAAACTGGAGGCAGCCAATACAAACCAGCTAGTTTGTCAGCTATTACTATTTATAATCGCCTACATAAGAAGCTTAAAATGTCATCTTGTTGTGTTGTTGGGTGCCAGAATTGACGGAGTACAGATTCCAATTAGAAATTTTATCGCATTTTGCCTGACAATAGACTGTAAAAAATATGGATGTAGTATATATTTATAAAGATCCGAATGGCCATTAACTTTTAAATGCATCATTATGCATTAATATGAGGAGAGTTCTCCACATGAAAGACTCGCGACTGCATATCAACATGCTGCATTTCTCTCCGATACGGTAGGAAATTAAGTAAATGAAATGTTGAGGATGTAAGATGATTGACAGGCCAGTTTATGGTGACAGGATGCGACAGAGAGAAAAGACGCGATTGTATGACGTGTTAGTATGTCCCAAAGCTTGTCTACTCTTTTGCTACACACTCAAAAGTAAGTACTTTTTGTTCACAGAAAGAGTACATACTTTTAGGGCGTAGTATAAGTAGGCGAATTGGGACGCAGCATTTGTCTGCTTAATGGACTAGTTGCACGGGGCCGCCATTTTGGATTTTCGACCAGTGAGTGTATGCATAAACACTTCCGGTTTCGCTTTATGCCGGTGCAGAGTGCTGGGGAAAGCCGAAAAATTATCTCTTATAGTTGTTTATAGAATCTGTTATATCACTTAAAACAACTAAGATATGTAGTATCCGTGACGTCACCCGTTGATTTCTGAAGAGCATTTTTAAAGCAAAAATGAGGCCACTGCCATCTTAGCAGCACGCCACCGCACGTCACTCCCGGATAACTGAAAATGGGCAAAGAGGCGGGACGTGGTTGGAACTGAGGTGCCTGATTACTGAAACCACGCCCACCTAGCTCGACGTGATCATGTTAGCAGGCTAAAGAACCTATCTATCTATCTATCTATATAAGATAATATCTAAAAGATTAATAAAGATAACAAGTTATATCATTTGAAAATTCTAATTCTAAAATTCTATGATATATATGCTCCAGCACCAGTAATTGTAATTTGTGTGGGGTGTGCAAATAACAACTTGAAAAATCAAACGGGACTTCATACCTTTATAATGAAATAGCAATCGCGAGATAAATCCAATCCGTGGCACTTGGGTAAAATGTCCATGAGTGTCCATTGAAAAACAAAAAACTTACTTACTTTTTGTCCACAAAAGCGTTAAATCCATGAAATATGGACATATTATCCATTGTTTGCATCACATTTCTTCTGAATGATCTGTTCTCCATCATCGTTCGTCAAGAAATTATGCAACCTGAGCAGCGTTTACGTTGTAAAACTGTATATGATCTTATCTAACAAACAAATGAGCCCGCGTCCAAAGTATAATTTTTCAAAATAGTGCGGCAGTTTTAGTTATAATATCCAAGCAGTGCTGTTTGAGTTTTATATCCTCCTGCTATTGTCATTGTAGTAAATCTCAGGAATAAAACTTTTAGCCGATGCCACGATCCAACGTGAGTTCTGTTTATCTTCCGCATGCGTGCACATCTGTCTCAAGTTTTGACCATTAATGCAGCAAGCCATATTATTTTTTATTATTTATATTATTATTTTGTAATTGTATAAAATAATCCCCCCAAAAAAACAAAAGCAAAGCACAAACATGGCAGAGATGCCAAATTCAGCGGCTGGAATTAGCTGAGGTAAAGTGACCATGCCCTTAATTATGCAAAACTTTAAGGCTTAATATTTTTTAAACGGACGAGTTATAAAAAAATTCACCTCCCTCAGAGTTGTCATGAAAGGCAAAATTAGCAGTATAGACCAAAACCACAATTTGATTCAGGCTGTAAACATGTTTTTTTCTGCTGTAAAGTTGGCCGTTTTAACATGGGACTCAATGAGATTCTGCTCTCTTTTGGAGCCTGTCCCTAGCGGCCAGTTGATGAACTGCAGTTTAAGTCACTTCCGTATTGGCTTCAAGAGAAACTGGGGGAGGTTGCCGCTTGGGTTAAACGCAATAAAATGAGCGGACTGGACGGAAACGATCAACAAAAATAATCTCGTTTGCAGCGCACACTTCATATCAGGTAAGGCTGAATAAACTATTGTCTTTTGTTTGGATTATGGTTTGGTTACAAGTCTAAAGATTTCCCATGCATGCCCACCTAATCAGAAATTGGGGAACAAGTTAAGTGATTTCTTGGGGAACAAGTTAAGTGATTTGTCACGTAACGATTTTTTTAACACATATGTTAGCTAACTTTGTTAATAATACAACTATAAGTTAGGTAACTGCTAGCTAACAACCAGAGACTAAACATAAAGGAAACTGTTGTCTCCCTTACTAGAATTGCCATAAGGGCAGTGGAGGTAATCCTGTCAGATTTTCAATCCATTGAGTGAGCGTGTACGGGTCGGCCAATCTGGGTTTTCAAATAACAATCACTGTCCCGGACAATGAGTGACCTTACATATTCAGATAAAATCGGATTTTCTCCAATCATTGTAAAAAAATCAATGCGCTCATTATCGGAAAGCCAAATTTTAAACGTCAAAATCGGAGTAGCCTAAGTGTAAAACATTTCATCATGATGTAGCCTATTCGTATTCACATTGTACTAAATAATTGACCTAATCCCTGTTCCCTAATTTTTATTTAGTTTTTCTCATGGCCTGGTCATTACGCTGTCCAAGGTGCTCACTGAGGGGCTGAGACAGTGACGTTTGTTTGAAACGTGCCTCCAAATTGCAAAGGCCGCCTCTGGTTCTATCTACAGCGTGGAAAGAGGCCGCAGTGGATCTGTGGTAAATGTTATTGACAAGCAGCTATTTTAGGTCTTGCTCATGGCTGCCAAACGCATGATGTAGAGCTGCAGTGTTTGGCACCAAATAGCGCTGTCATTTTGTTTGTGTTAGTGAGTGTGATGCAAAGCTCTCACTGTCCTGCTTGATTTAGTGAAGTTGACGTGAAGATGCTTTCTGCAACACCTCACAGTGTTTGTCCAGCCTTGAGTGAGCACTACTGGCCCACATGGCCATCGTTGTCAATATTGCATTATATATATATATATATATTGCTAAAAATATTGCAGTACTTTGGGTTTTGAATATATATATTCTCTGAAATCGCTTAATATTCAGTGAAACCATGATTGCAACTAAACTGTTAGATTTATGTAAATGCACCTTTAGCACTGATAAAATCCGCATTCGAAATTTTTTTCCAGGACTGAACGAGTTTTGCCTTTGTTAATGTCCTCTAGTGTTACATTATCCACATAATTCATCATATTTTCATGATCGATATTGTCTTCAATTCGCTTTGATAGATGCTCTCAGCAGCGACTCAAATACTGGGGTTTTGGTTTACAGTGGGGAAACAATCCTATCTGACTGAATTTGTTTATTTGACCAGTAATTAAATCTGTAAAATAACATGTATTGTAGACATACACATGTTTTTAGGAGGAGCCCGTATCATGTTAACGTTGACTTGCTTGCGTTCACCGCAGTCCTCTTGTAGCTTATTCAACTTGTTTGTAAAAACAGTACTATATATTGGCTTTATTTAAACTGTAAATGGACAGCAATGTTTCATGGGATGGACAGTCACCATTGAGCTCTATCACTAATGTTTTCCCTTTATCATTGTTGTTTCCACCAGTAGCTGTAATTTGAGCTCTGCCACGCCCCTCGATGTGACATCATCAGCTCATGCGATGACAGCAATGTCTTTGATTGGTGGCTCTTTCTTCAGGGATATGAGTAGTTCTTCACTGCAAATTCAGCAATTAAACTTGATTGATTTAAAAAAAAAAAAAGTTGAAAGAAATTCTGGCTTACATTATTTTAAGGGGACCTATTATGCAAAATTCACTTTTACATGTGAGTTGGCAGTGTGTGTACACAACCACCCTATAATGGCAAAAATCCACCTACTCCTTTTTTTAATCCCCATAAATCATAAGCAGTGTCTCAGAACAAGCCGTTTGCAGTTTATATGCAATATGATGTCACATTGGACAGCCCCCACACATGGTAGCATAGACTCCGCCCTGAGTGAGCTGTACACAGTCTGCCATGTTTATCTCCTCGCCAGAGCATATAACAGCAGCATTCAGAACTGCAATGTCAGATGTTTTGTTCGTTTTTGGTTAGTTTTAGAGTATAGAGGCATGAGCTGTAAAGGCCTCTTCTGGAAAGGGGGTGGAGAACAGGTCATTTGCATTTAAAGATACATGCACGGAAAGCATGTTTTTCCTTCCACTCAAAAATGGGAATTTAAAACATGATCTGTGGGGTATTTTGAGCTGAAACTTCACAGACACATTCTGGAGACTCTTGATACTTATATTACATCTTGAAAAAAGGGGCATACGTTGATGATTTCACATTGAGGGCCATGGCAGAGTAGGGCTGCAACAAACGATTATTTTGATAATCGATTAATCTATCGGTTATTATAACGATTAATCGACTAATCATCGATTATTGCACTGATTAATCAGTAAGCTTTGTTCGATTATTCTACTTTAGCAATTAGTTCAAATATTGAGTTATACTGTACTTTAACTAGTAAATAAAACAAGGAAATCACTTCAGCTTTTAAAAGTGTATTTTTAATAATTTTCAAGCCAACTGAATAGACCAATATCCTTCAGGTTAAAAAAATATAATCTAATTATGTGGGTTTTTTTTGAAAAATGAAACAACAACATACATACACACACATATATATATATATATATATATATATATATATATATATATATATATATATATATATATATATATATATCGAGTTTATGGTCACTGAATGGCTTTCCTGAGGTAAATGTTACATTTTGTGTGATATATTTGTTTGCAAGTTTTATTGACTTCTTTCTGCGGTTAAAACTCCGATTAAGTGATTACAATAGAGATGGATTCATTTCAGTAAGTTCAGTAAGTACTTTTTGATGTTCATTTATGTTTATTTTGCGCTGTAATAGAGAGGAATAGGTTCACATGCCGCTTGAACCGAGGTGTTACAGCGATCTGCCACACAACGTTAAACAGCGTCACAACCACAAGTATTGTTTGAATCCCGTAGTAATATTGACTGAATTTAAAAGCTTAAGACAGTTTTATATCAAAAGTAACCTGATCTGTCGGTGCGTTGTCTGTGTCCTCTTTGCTCTGCGATGCATCTTTCACTTTGTGAGAAAATGAACGTGTGGCGTGAGAACAGTGAGTTTGAATGAGAGTTGGTGGCCCTGCATGACAGTATTCTGTAGTTATGCTAAACGTTATGTTTGTTATGTTTATGCTATGTTAATCTCCCAAATTTAACGGGTTCGACTTCGTTTGCACTATGCTCTCCAAAGCGCTGACTTCTTTTATTGAATTGGATCCGGGAGGGCTGCATTACAGTATTGCGCTACAGCGCCCCACTGGTTACACCGCGTTATTGCAGGCCCTTCAAATATGTCGTATGAGATCAAGAGACTATTCGACAACAAAAATATTTGTCGACAATTTTTTATTGTCGACGTTGTCGATAATGTCGACTAATCGTTTCAGCCCTATGGCAGAGCTCAATTTACAGCCTGAAGAGAAAAGCAGTGTTAAGGAATATGACAGAAAATGGAGGTAAATCTTATTTAGATAATGATGACAGAATATTAATTTTTCGGTGATCTATTTCTTTAATATCTCAAAGCACAAACTGGATTTTTCCTCCACCCCATCCACCAGCTTATTTGTGTATTAATTATTCTGCCAAAAACACGAGAATGTGAGAGAGGATGAAAAGATAGCCATGGAAGGATTAAAGGAATCCTGCTATAAATGGACTGTTTTGTTCCTGATTAGCTTTTTGAATTATAACGAGACATGAGAATTTAATTTTCCTCTGTGTGTGTGCTGTCGTTTGGCTTTGCCAGAATCAGATAGAGAGAGAATATGTTAATTTCGTCCATGAAATAGACACACACAACTGGGCATCTATGTCTTTATGTTCCAATACTAACTGTTCAAGTCAAGTCAAGTCACCTTTATTTACTGTATATAGCGCTTTATACAAAACAGATTGCTTCAAAGCAGCTTTACAGTGAAAACCTGGGAAAATAATGATTCAGTGTTTTAAACAGACTTCAGTTTTGCTTCAGTTTAATTCTGCTAATATGAAATCATGCACTAGTGGCAAACATAAATGAAAAGGTAAACTAAACTGTGAGTGAAAATAATTTAAATTAAAAAAATGAGCAAAACATTTGTTTGTTTGTTTTCCAACTGCTGCAATTATATCATTTACGTTTCATTAATTAATATTTTAAATCATTGGTTTTTGATTTAGTCAACACTAATGACCCTGTTATTTTTATGTAAATAACTGTTAATGTTTTGTTGATTCCTCAGCTGTTTCCTTAAAACAGAAAGTCATTTCGACAGAAAACGCAATAACCTTGATGTGCCACACAGACTCTCTCTTCTGCGGTCATATTCTCCAGCCCGCTTAAGCAGATTCACTTGTTGATGGCGGGAGCTTTGGAGAGACGGGGGAATATTACAACCTAAAGGTCACTGTCTTAGACCCCATTACTGTCTGAGATGCTTTATCATTCCCAGAATATCTCATAAGCGCACACATCTCTGCTTTAGCCTGCACTTCATTTCTTCTGTTTGCCTTTGCAGACCTTTTTCATTTTCACAAAAGATGGAGCTATTCATTTTGCTTTCGCTTTCTGTCCACATCGCGACAGATAATGTAGCCCACAGGAGGGAAGAATGTCTCTCTCTCTTTCTCCTCTCAGTCTCACTGCAGCTCTAATGCACAGGTAAAAAATGCCTGTCCCTATTGGAGATATAAAAAGAAACACATAAAGCCAGAAAACAAAGAGGGAATAGCTCATCCCAAAATGAACATTCCTGTCATAATCATGAACGTTATTGGAGACTGGGGCCCTCAAGCTCCAAAAACACCATATAGTACATATGACCTGAATGCTGTATACCAAGTCTTCTGATATCATACGATAGCTATGTGTGAGAACTCTGTGCCTGCTTAAAATTCTGTGTAAAGTCAAAATGTTGCATAAAAGCCTGACTAAATTATTCCTACTCTGACCCACCTTAGTCCCTAGTATACAGGTGCATCTCAATAACTTAGAATATAATGAAAAAAGTTATCTTTTTTCTGTCATTTAATTCAAAAAGTAAAATTTAAATATATTCTAGATTTATTAGACATAAAGTAAAATATTTCCAGACTTTTTTGTTTTCATTTTGGATGATTACGGCTTGCTGCTCATCAAAATAAAACAAATCAGTATTAGAAAATTTAATTTCAAGATCTATTAAATTACCATTCTCAGGGTATAAATACTGGGTTTAGGTCAGTAATCCCAACAGCAGTCATGGGGAAGTCTGCTGACTTGACAGTTGTCCAGAAGGCGATCATCAAGACCCTCTACAATGAGGGTAAGCCACAGAGGGTCACTGCTGAAAGAGCTGGCTGTTCGCAGAGTGCTGTGCCAAAGCATATTCATGGAAAGTTGACTGGAAGGAAAAACGTGTTGTAGGAAAAGGTGTACAAGTGAAAGGAATGACTGCAGGCTTGAGAAGATTGTCAGGCAAAGCCGATTTAAGAACATAGGAGAGCTTCAAAAAGACTGAAGGCTGGAGTCAGTGCATCAAGAGCCACCACACACAGACGTCTTCAGGAAAAGGGCTACACCTGTCACATTCCAGGTACCAAGCCACTTCTGAACCAAAGACAACGTCAGAAGCGTCTTACCTGGGCTAAGGAGAAAAAGAACTGGACTGTTGCTCAGATGAAAGTAAATTTTGCATTTTATTTGGAAATCAATGTCTCAGAGTCTGGAGGAAGAGTGGAGAAGCACAGAAACCATGTTGCTTAAAGTCCAGTGTGAAGTTTCCACAGTCAGTGATGATTTGGGCTGCCATGTCATCTGCTGGTGTTGCTCCACTGTGTTTTCTGAAGTCCACAGTCAATGCAGCCATCTACCAGGAAATTTTAGAGCACTTCATGCTTCCTTCTGCTGACAAGCTTTATGGAGATGCTGATTTCATTTTCCAGCAGGACTTGGCACCTGCCCACACTGCCAAAGGTAACAAAAGCTGGTTCAATGACCATGGTGTTACTGTGCTTGATTGGCCAGCAAACTCGCCTGACCTGAACCCCATAGAGAATCTATGGGGTATTGTCAAGAGGAAGATGAGAGACACCAGACCCAACAATGCAGATCAAAGCAACCTGGACTTCCATTACACCTGAGCAGTGCCACAGGCTGATCGCCTCCATGCCACACCGCATTGATGCAGTAATTCATGCAAAAGGAGGCCCAACCAAGTATTGAGTGCAGAAATGAACATACTTTTCAGAAGCCTGACATTTCTGTTTACAATATCAAAAAAAAAAAAAATTTTTTTATTGATCTTATGAAGTATTCTAATTTATTGAGATAGTCAATTAGTGGGTTTTTGTTAAATGTGAGCCAAAATCATCACAATTAAAAGAACCAAAGACTTAAAGTACTTCAGTCTGAATTGAATTTATTTAATACACGAGTTTCACAATTTGAGTTGAATTACTGAAATGAAAAAAACAAGGTAAAATTGCATGGTTGCTTTAGGAAATGCATTTTTATCTCACATTTTCTTTCTTTAACACTGTTGGTTGGGTTTAGGGTAGGGTTTAGTGTGCATTATTTTCAAATGTGACAGAACATTATCCTCTCACCATTTCATTTCCCAACTGCCGCGGTACATGAATTGGTGGGTTTTTGTTAAATGTGAGCCAAAATCATCACAATTAAAAGAACCAAAGACTTAAAGTACTTCAGTCTGAATTGAATTTATTTAATACACAAGTTTCACAATTTGAGTTGAATTACTGAAATGAACTTTTCCACAACATTCTAATGTATTGAGATGCTCCTGTAAAAGTGTAGCCTACTATTGAAATTTTGCTGTAAATGCATTAATGCCAGTCTGTGTAAAGATACCTATTGCCACTTCAGAAGCGCTTTTGTGCCACCTTTACGGTGTAAATTTGGCATTTGACAATATAATAAGGCTCCATAGAGCTGTGTAAAAACAAGGTAAAATTGCATGGTTGCTTTAGGAAATGCATTTTTATCTCACATTTTCTTTAAACACTGTTGGTTGGGTTTAGGGTAGGGTTTAGTGTGCATTATTTTCAAATGCGACAGAACATTATCCTCTCACCATTTCATTTCCCAACTGCTGCGGCACATGCATGAACCAACTAATAAAATCTCTGCACAGTTATGTTTATCTGTTTTGGAGAAAACTGAACATGCTTTTTAGTGCCACTCATTAGACATTTTACTTTGAAATTGCCACGAAACATGAAAGAAGCAACGTAATATCATTTTTACAAAAAATCCTTTCATGATCCTGGCTTGGCAGCTGAGTTGCATGGACTACAAATTGTAAAAGTCTTGTTTTTGAAGTGATTTTAAGTGTATTTGTGTGTTCTGTGATTCTCCCTACAGAGATTTGATCAGCTGCTAATACAGTACGGTCGAGAGAGGAGGAGATGCGTATATATCGGCTTGAATAGATATTCATTTAAATTGGCCCTCGATTACAGCAGGCCTCTTGCTTTGACTCTCTCTCTTTCCATATTCTGCAGAATTCCTCTCATTTATAATTGCATTTTTTCCTTTTTCATCTCGTTCGGCCCCGTGCTGAAAGACTGACAGCTTAATCAGAATTAATTGGCCGCTTGCACCATCCTCCATTTCTCCTTCTTCTCTTGTAATGTTTTATTCATCTGTAATTTTGTAATGCAAAATTAATTGCATTTAATAATACATTGGTACTGTATAGGTTAGAGACAGATTCACATTAATGTACGAGTGTTTAGCATGCTGCTGACGTTAATTAAACGAATGGCTAATGAAAAGAAAGAAGGGTAAAAGAAACTAAAAGAATGAGAAACGAAGAGGCGAAAATGAAACCGTTGAGAGAAGAGAGAAAGAACCACAGAGTGGATGTTAGCACAGAGGTGGTGGTCTTGTTTAAAATACAATTTCTTATTCATCACATAACATTTTATGTCCGTTTCGAATGTGATTTATTTGTGCGCTCTGGGGCTCTTTAGAGTATAGCACTTTTGAATTCAGCCAATCGGTGAAGCCCTTTGATTGTATCTGATTGGCTGTCATGAATGCATTGAAGATGATTGGTTTCACCAGCACAGTGTGTGTGTGTGTGTGAGATGAAGATTAAATGTTATTTGAAGATGATGACATAGTTGGGATTTTTTTTAAAGAAGATGACAGGGAATACAGAGATAGACTATGAATATTAATGATTATGATTGATTTTGTGTAAATTATTTACAGAGATTTGAAGTTGAAACCACAAATAAATGGTTAGCTGCCTTTTAACTAAAAAAAAAAATGTCTTAATGTATTCAGGTTAGTAGGATGGTATGTCGTATATTTATGTTTAAATATATCCCAGGGTATTTACAGTATACAGTATTTACAATTTACATTACATTTACAGTTACAGTTGAAGAACATACTGTAGCAAACAAGTAGAGAATGATAAAACTAGATTTTTAAATTTGATCATTTTATTGATTTATTAATCTATTTTATAACTTAATGTTGTTTATATATTACTAATGTAATCTATTAATTTATAGATGTTTATTATGTAATTATTTATATTTATTTATTTATCTATCTATCTATCTATTTGTTATATATATATATATATATATATATATATATATATATATATATATATATATATATATATATATATATATATATATATATTTTTTTTTTTTTTTTTTTTTTTTTTTTTTTGAATAAGTCTCATCCAATCAGAATTTGGAGTTAGAACAATCTATAATATAATATAATATAATATAATATAATATAATATAATATAATATAATATAATATAATATAATATAATATAATATAATATAATATAAATAGAGAGTTTTTCTATTCATCTCAGTGTTGCATAATGTGGAGATGTTACTCATGCCAGATGTATGATTCATTTGGTATGAATAATCATGTCTTGTGATTTATTAAAAAAAAAAAAACATCAAGCACTTTTCATTTATAAAGAATGTAATTTGTTGGATAATCCCAAAACAAGCATGTGGTTATTTAATATATAAACCATTTCTAATGCGTTAAAATATAGCAAAATTCACTAATATTGTGTTATATTCTCTAACCGTGATATAAGAGTTTGATCATACTGGCCACTCATTATGGTGTGCACGTTTGCGTGTGAATATGTGCATGTGTGTCCATGTGAGTGACACTGAATAATTCACTATAGTTTCAATGGCATGTGAGTTCAAGCTCAGGAAAACAAAATCATTTATTCAGGGCAATTTCACTGAAGTCAAACACATTCAGAGTGGAAAGGGAAAGTGTTAGATCAGTAAAAGAGAATATGTCAGTACTTTACATAATTCATTTCTGAATGGTGCCGGTGTTTTGGGAGTTGTTTTTAGGCATGTGTGAGAATGTGTGGTATAGAGGTGTTGTTTGTCCTTATAGAAGTACCTCCCACAATGCATCAGTGCAACAGCGAACAGTTGGTCTCGGGTCTGTGGGGAACACGCACAATCTGAGACGCTAAGGCATTGTGCTTTGTGCTCCTGTATGGGGATCCGCTTAGTGCGTCAGCGGTGTGTGTCTCTTCTTGCTTTTCTCTCCACTTTTTTTTTTTGTCAAAAGTGTGAAAAGTGTGTCGTGCTGAGATGCATGTGTGATTTCTAACGGAACATTTGCCGCTCAAACCACCTGACAGGTTATCTTTATGTTTCACACGTTCAGATGTTTGTGTAATGCATAACAGGCACGTGAAAAAGGGGAGATCGTTTTAGCAAACCATCTGGAAACTCTTCAAACAGGCTGCAGTTAAAAATTAGACCTTTTGGAACATGCTGGTTTTATGCTAATGAAACTGGTTTTCAGAGCTTTAACAGGAAGAAGTAACAACTTTTAGAATGAAACTGGACGTTTCTGAATGGTTAGTGGATAAATTTATGTAGTTGCTGTGGAGTTGATTCAACTCATCCACTAGCATGTGCCGTCATGTTAATCTTTTGTGCAAATCCAGCGTTGAATTGAGCCTTGTTTGTGAAGCAGTCCGGCGTAAAATGACGGCATGGAAACAACACTCTACTACAACAACTCTTCCTCTTCTCTAAAGCAGCCCAACATGGCCCCGCCCCCTTTGTTGTGTGTTCTCAGGGGCGGGGTTTATGTCAATTTTAGGGTTTGTGATGTCACTAACCCGGGAAGAAGCTCATTTTAGTCCCTACCAGCCGTTTGTTGTAGTCCTTAAAAAGCGATTTCTGTAAAAGAAAATATCTCCCTCTGCATTGAACTTTGAGTGTCATAACTTTGCAGATGTTGTTTATGCTCAAACGGCAACATTACACAATAACTAAAGTTAAAAAAGTGAAATCATAATCAACCACCCCTTTAATTACTTGAGATTTCCCTTAAGTTCTGTTATGGGTTTACAACATGAGAGTCTGCATGTTTGCATCCATGTTTACGCCTTGTGCATGACACATGGACTGTCGTCTCCTGTTGATTTGCCTCCTGCGTTTCTTCCTCTCTTCTTCACTGCTGTGAGTCCATGAAGAAGTGAAGACTGTCTCTCTCTCTCTCGTCTTGTCTTTCTTTCACAAACACATTTTCTCTCTTCCTCACACTTCCTCCAACACTCTCCAGCCCCCACTCAAGAAGCTCTTCTGAAGAGTGTGTTTTCAAGCTCTACCGTGAGTATTTCTGTGTGTGTGTGTGTGTGTGTGTGTGTGTGTGTAGGGGGTTAGTAATCCTGCGTGGGTGAAGCGTTTGCTGTGCAGATAGATGGAGAGTGAGAGCTGAGCATGAATATAGCCTGAGGAGGAGACGAGTGAGAGTTTGAGATTAGAGAGAGGATGTGTCATGAGATGAAGAGAAACACAAAGAGGAATAGAGCGACAGATCACTGAAGACTGGGAGGAGACCAGAGGAAAAGAAAAGAGAAAGGATGAGGAGATGAGATAAGAAAAAAGCAGAAGAGAGGAGGGGGAGACTTGAAGATGGACAGATTACAGTTTTGAGTTGTAGAAATAACTTCATTTTTAGTTTTTATGAAGAAAACAAAGTGGTTTTACCTGTACAAAACACTCAGGCTGCTGTTATGAGGTTGCTAAGGTGGTCGCCAGGGAGTTACTGTGCAGTTGTTCCGGGTGGTTGTTAGGACCAGGTTTGAGTTCTATTTAGAATTGAAGAAATGGCTCTTTTCAATTGATGAGTGGGAATTTGAATAGAATCACCACATCCCATAGAACGTTGAATTAAATTACAGAAATTCAATAGTTGATGGCATTTTGGGAAATTAAAGGGATAGTTCACCCAAAAATGAAAATTTGATGTTTATCTGCTTACCCCCAGCGCATCCAAGAAGTAGGTGACTTTATTTCTTCGGTAGAACACAAATGATGATTTTTAACTCCAACCGTTGCAGTCTGTCAGTCAAATAATGCTAGTGACATGCTAGGCTCGTGACGACACATTGATGTCCTAAGGCACGAAACGATCGGTTTGTGTGATAAACCGAACAATATTTATATCATTTTTTACCTCTAATATACCACTATGTCCAACTGCGTTCAGCACTCGCTTAGTGAGGTCTGATCGCGCTCTGACAGCGGCAGTGCTGTCTCGCTCTCATTGAAGTATATGTGCAATGTGTCAATGTGTCGTCACGAGCCGCAGGGTTTAATTTGGACTTGTCTATGCAAGTTTTATTTACTCTTATAGTAGACGTTCCCATCCACTAGCATTATTTGACTGACAGACGGCAACGGTTGGAGTTAAAAATCATCATTTGTGTTCTACTGAAGAAACAAAGTCACCTACATCTTGGATGTGCTGGGGGTAAGCAGATAAACATCAAATTTTAATTTTTGGGTGAACTATCCCTTTAAGTGTTATTTCACCCTGGTGTAAATATAAAGAAGTATATATTAATTACACTACCATTTAAAATTTGGCGTCGATAAGATTTTTAAAAGTTTTTTTTTTTTTTTTTTTTAAAGTCTCTTCTGCTCACCAAGGCTTCATTTATTTGATCAAAAATACAGTAAAAACAGTAAAATTGTGAAATATTATTACAGTTTAAAATAACTGTTTTCTACTTGAATATATTTTAATTTGTTGTGCTCGCTCTTTCAGAATACAAACACATAAAAAACTGTATTTTGCACAGATAATGTGAAAGTATCATGTCTGCAAATAGAGGCTGGATATTACTGTGTGCATCACTGAGTTTATTGAGACACATACAAACAGAAATGCAGGATGAGTTACATGCTGAATTTTAATATTCAGGGTTCGGGATTTGTTTAAAAGCGAGCATTATAGTGATGCTTACTTTAGCAAACACAACTGATTAATTCTGTCAGACAGAGTCACGCTGTATTCAGCCGTGTGTGTGTGTGTGTGTCATTGTTCTAGAAGCACAGTCCAACCCAAATGTCTCCGAAATGCAATTCAAATATATTCATAACTTACATTAATGCAGGATGTTTTTTCATGAGCCATATTTCTGCTGTAATGCATGTTCATATGCTCATCCACCAACTGACATCCGCTCATGCTCTCTCTCTCTCTCTCTCTCTCTCTCTCTCTCTGAGAGCAGTTAGAACTGGTTTGAGGTCAGTTTGAGTACAGTTCACCATTTCTGGCTTTTACTAAAGCAGTGTGCCATTATCTGAGCTACACACACACACACACACACACACACACACATATGCGCTGTAGGGCCATTTTATAACACTATCGATTAATGCCGTTGCACAGATAACAGAATGCATTGTGGGTTTGAATGTTGACACTGCTCTCCTCATCAAATTACAGAATAGGCTGAGGTTTGTGTGTGTGTGTGTGTGTGTGTGTGCGCGCGTGCTTATGTTGTGTGTTTATGTTAGTGTGGGCAGTTAAATCTCTAAATCAGGCAAATTAATAATCAGCAATAAAATAGGTTTGTTTTTATGCTTAAAAACAAATAAATAAATTAATTTATTTATTTTATTGGTACTTTTGCCCATTTATTATGCAAGTACAAATAATGATTCATACTTTTTATCCAGAATTCATATTATTTAGTTATACAGATCCTAATTCCCAGTTAATCACTTAATAATTACAAGAATTTATTTTTTAAAGTTTTTTAATAAATAAAATGTATTTATATATGTGTGTGTGTGTGTATATTAGGGGTGTAGCACTACACAAACATGACGGTTCGTACGTTCCTCGGTATTGAAGTCACGGTTCAGTATGGCAGAGGGGAGAAAATTAAACATAAATTTGCTTCTTTTTTATTAAAAGTGGTTTATTGAACAAATTGTGTCTCTTTAAATAAATTCAATTATAATTAACATTTTCTTAAGGATAAAAACAAATTCTTTCTCAACTAATGCTATAAACTATACACAGGGAGCCCTTTCTTGCACATTACTGTAATATTAAAAGTTACAATTAACAACAGAGCCCAAACTATTAAATTCAGCTGCTATTTATTTTTAGATATAATAATCAACACTCAAATAAAATAAAATAAAACAGGTTTTGCATTAACGTCTATATCTAATTGTAAAAATATTTTTCATTTATTTTTCTACCCAATTCATTTTTGAATCAATCATTTACACAGTTAATGTCATAGGTTGTTTTCATGACAAATATATTTAAACATAAATTGAATAATTAAGACATTACTAAGAGGTGAAGTAAATATAATGAATATATAAGCTAGTATAGTGCATATATTTAGTGAAATGCTCCCTCTAGCGTTTATTTCCCTAGTGAACTAACATGCTGTGGACACTGAATGACTTGCCTGAGGTGAATGTAATGATATGTGAGTAGGGCTGTAACGATATGCGATATGAAACCGAAATCGCGATACGCAGGTCCACGAACCTGTATCGCGATGTGAGAAGGCAGAATCGCGACACACCCCTTCCAACTCCCAGAGTTATCCTTCCTGTCCAGATCCAATGCTACCACATTTTTAAATTACTATAAGTATTAGGGGTGTAACGATTTATCGTAGATGGTGTGTCTCAATCAGCTCTCTAGTTCAGTAAGTGTTTCGGGCTCACATTGAATCTTGCAAGCAGGTTTAAACGTTTCTCATGTCAGTCTCTTGCATGGTCGCGTGAGAAAAGTCGTGGCTTTCTTTCACCGCAGTGCACAGCACCAGCTGTGCTCACAGAAAAGCAAAAGACGCTTGCGATGCTTTGCTTTAAGAAGTTCTGTGGGGCCGTTCACATATTGCGTCTTTTCCGCGTGCAAGTCAGTTATTATTTTCAAATGTAGCCGCGCGGCAGGCGCGCTCATAATGGGATCAACGCGGTCGCGACGCGCATGCAATTCTCAACTTCTCAGAATGCCGCAAGCGCACCGCAGGTCGTGTGACAAGAATCAACCGATCAGCTATGGCCTTTCCGTAACAAAACATCAAAAGCTCAGCCGAACAGCTGATCATAGCTGTACATGGTGTTTTTTATATCTATCTCCATCAATATATCTCGTCGTAAAACTAATGCAAGGGCTAGAAATCATTTATCCTTTGCAGAAACATCCTGATCCTCTTGGAGAGCTCAGTTCATGGTTGCATAGCAACGACCGACGCCACGGGAGCGCAAGCGGTTTGGAAAGGAGAAGCGGTGCGGCCGCGCCTTCCACGCGTTTTTAGACGCGACATGTGAACGGCCCCTATTCATAATTCTAAGTTCATGTTAAATTTAACATTTTTTTTCAGTGACAGACAGCCCTATTCAACTGTTAATTTGAATACAGAAGGTTTTTATTAAAATTTTATATTTATTTATTTTATTGAAATGTGATCTTGTATGTACAACAAGGAAAATTATTGAAATTTGTTCATGTTTTTTTAATAAATCTTGTTTGAATTTCAGTTTCATTTTGTTCAAAATATCGTGATACGTATCGTATCGTGAACTCCGTATCGAGATACGTATCGTATCGTGACCTGAGCGTATCGTTACACCCCTATATGTGAGATATTATTCTCAAGCTGTTTTATTGATGTTTTTCCGCCGTTGAAACACTGGTTGAGAGATTACACGTAAACATACCTTTGCATAGATTGTCTGTTCTTCTTCTTCTGTGCTTTTTCTTGTTGTGGCGGTTAGCAAACAGCATTGTGCGCCCCCTTCTGGATTGGAGTGTGCATTGCCTGTGACTGACTGTATTCATCGCCTGACTGCATGAACCGTGACGTCCATGCCGTGACGGTTCGGAACAAATACATGTACCGTTACACTCTACTTATAGCACCACTGTACATAAATGCAAAATCAATGCCCACCAGCTCACTTAAACAGGCTGCAATTCCATTTGGCTCAACTAGTGGAAGAGAAACCACGAAACTACAAGAAAGTTCAATGGAGAGCTTTTTAGCTGTTTGAGAGGTTCTGAAGTCCCCAGTTTACTGGCTGTAATTAGTTATTTCTCTTAAAATCATATCACAGCACCATCTGCTCTGGAGAGAGAGAAAGCGGGCATGTCTGTTAGCAGTGCTTATGTAACACAACGATACATGCTGCTTTTAAATGAGATGATGTTGTACTCAGATTATAAAAAGATCCTGTTCTTATAGCCCTTCTCAGTTTTATTCCTGGTTTGTGGACAGGATGTCAAAATATTTCAGGAACATAATAAGTGTTTGTCTCCTTTTCAGTGTCTTGAATGCAAAAGCACAGGAATAACAATCAGCAACAAGTCCAGGAACATCCTAATGCCAGAGCATTGCAGCCAGATTCGGTCGTCAAGGCAACACGATCGATGTTTGCTCTGTAAACATCTCTCTGACATTCCCTCGGTCTGTCTCTCACCATCTCAGAGCTTTGCACATTCCAGTTAGAACCAGAAAGGCTTTTGAGAACCGTTTTAAGTTCCATAAAGAACTTTATAATCTCTGTAGTTCTTTAAGGCCGATTAACTCTGTGCCAATAGACATTTCGTCAGGTTTTGCCGGTTCAGTGTGTTACCCCTGTCTGTGTCTGTTGGCGTCTGTCTGAGCTGTCTATGTTCTGGTGCTTTAAAGGGGTCCTTGATTATAATTTCACTTTTTTAACTTTAGTTAGTGTGTAATGTTGCTGTTTGAGCATTAGCAACATCTGCGAAGTTACGACGCTCAAAGTTCATCGGAAAGGGAGATATTTTCTTTTACAGAAATCGCTTTTTTAGGACTACAACAAACGGCTGGTAGCTTCTTCCTGGGTTGGTGACATCACTAACCCTAAAAATTACATAAATTCCGCCCCCGAGAACACGCAACAAAGGGGGTGAGGCCATGTTGGGCTGCTTTAGAGAAGAGGAAGAGTTGTTGTAGTAGAGTGTTGTTACGTCATTTTACGCCGGACTGCTTCACAAACGAGGGTTCAATTCAATGCTGGATTTGCACAAAAGATTAACATGACGGCACATGTTAGTCGATGAGTTAAGTCAACTCCACAGCAACTACATAAATTTATCCACTAACCATTCAGAAACGTCCAGTTTCATTCTAAAAGTTGTAACTTCTTCCTGAGTCTCTCCATCAGTGTCCAACTCCGGTTTGAACAATGTAAGGCTGAACACTTTCATCATTTTGTCTGCGTGAGATTCTCCAGCTTTGTTGTTGTTGAGCAACCAAAGCACAAGCTGTTAAAACTCCACCCTCTCCTGGAAAGGGGGCCGGGAGAAGCAGCTCATTTGCATTTAGGGACACACACAAAAACTGCACAAAAACTTACCCAGAAACCAAAACACTAACCTAAAGAACCTGCAATCGAACATCTAGAATGTTTTTAATGTCCATCTAGCCAACTAGGTTCATCAAAGAACTGACTAACACTTCCATAGCTTCTTCCTTTAGCCCAGTAGTTCCCAAACTGGGGTACATGAGGTGAGGGGTACAAGATGCTGAGTTTTGCAGTTCATTTAATTCTACCCCATCATTAATACAGAGCATGTATTTCTAACAGGCAAAATACTGCATCTAGTGTAAAAACCTGAAAAATGTAGTGCTGTAAAAGGTTAAATACATGACATCCAAATTATCATCTCATCTTTTGCAGTCAAAAATGACTGCATCCAGTCAAATGACTGCTTGAGTATGCTGCCTTAGCAAATCACGCTACATTACTGTGTTCTCGACAATGTAAGTGGGGATTTAGCACTTACTAGCATGAAGAACAAATCTAGACACAGACTGTGCATAGAGATCGATTTCAGACTCAAACTCTCTTCAATACAAAAACACACCCTGTGTGAGGTCTTGTTTTTAATACGAGCAAGAATGCAGTTTTTCCAGAATATCCACACAATTGAAAATGTGACATTGATTTTATACAACAGTTTAACAAACAAAAATGTAGACCTAATATTTAGTAGTGTAGCCTACATTTTAAACACAGTATTGTCAATATTGTTTGCTCTATTTGCAATGAAATAATAGTTCCAATGAAAACAACAGCAGAACTGTTGTGTGTCTCCAATCGTTAGTGAACGAATCTGCAGCTTTGAATGAATCGGGAGAGTCAATGATTCAATGACTCATTCATAAATACTGCCACTTGCTTCATTACTGAATGAATAAATGAATAACTCAATGACTCACTCATTTAGACTGTTACTTGCTGCCACCTATACTGTTGGTTTTAGTTTGATATTTCAAAGTATCACTTAGTTTTTATGATTATTTATTGCTTTATTTATTATATTAATAATAAAACTAATGTAATTTTAAATGTAAAATTAATGTAATACAATTTATTATATTATAGTATAGTATAGTATAGTATTTACCAGTGATTTGCTTGCTTTTTTTTAATGTCGGCACTAGTTCATGAATTTCTTTGTAATTGCATTGTGAAGTCTAAAAGATTGATTGAAGAATTTTTTTTCATACAGTATAATTTGTTTTGTTGTAATGGAAGCAGAATGTGTTCATTGTGTTGCCAGGAGTATTCTAGAGATACAGAGAGTGTGTGTCTTATACAGTGTATACTGTACACACACACAGACACACACACACACACACACACACACACACTCGCTTCCATGCATGGTCTTGCGGTTGCCCTTTATACAAACACTCTTATTTTCACCTGCTGTGTGTCTGCCAACACACACACACACACACACACAGACAAACAGACACACACAGTGTTTCTCTCAATGATAAGGCAGTAATGGATCTCTGATAGCAGCACTGGACTGTAATTGGATGGTTTTTCAGCAGTTGTCATCTGTCTCTCTCTCACCGCAGACAGCGGAGGGTGTCGTTATCTTGGCGGGGTTTCCTGAAAGAGAAGCAGGGTTGTTATATATATATATTTTTTTAAGATCAGATCACAACCACTGCTCACAATCTCAACGCTGCATTGACAAGGATCTCCAGGGATTACAAACACAGAGATGTCGAACTACCAAGCTCTTATTCTGGCATGATCTCTTCATACTGATACTGTGATATTCATGTGTTTTTAACATCCTGTAATGCTACGAAATACCGAATACTGAATATAAAATATATTTGATATATTAGTTTGCATGATCTTCAGTATATATATATATATATATATATATATATATTGATTTGATTTAGTCCTGCCATGTAAATCTACTGATATCAATGGTAAACAAACCAAATAATTAAAAAATCATTTAATATTTCAATACAGAAGTGTTTGCAATTGACTAAGAAGAATGTTATTTATGTATTCACTTGACTACATCTAAACACACAGTAGTTCCTTATAACATGCATCTCTGATAATTGTAGAGAGGGAATTTAACCCAGTTCATTCTGTGTGTGTGTTTGTTTGAATTCTGTTGCATACTGTGTCATCAGCATGTAACACGCTGACAGACTCGTTTATTTCAGTCCGGGGAAGAGCTGACGGCTGATAACGATGGTAATTTATGACAACTGTGTGAAAGCAAATGAATCGCAGATGTCCGTCAAAATCTTGCCGCTCTTTTATCCCAGACTAATGAAACGTCTGCAGTTCCTCGCCAGGGCATAAAGGATGGCCATTTCTTTGTTTGCCTGTTTATTTGTGTATAAATCATAACTTTGCAGATGACCGACAGGCAACAGACAGCTTTTGCTTTTCTCTCTGTCTCTGAGAAAAAAACATTTAGTAATGATTCAAGAACGGATGGTTAGATAAGTTGGAAAGAATAGATCAGTCAGAAAATAAAAAAAATATTATTTACTCACCCTCATGTTGTTTTAAACCCGGCTTACTTACTTTAGTGGAACACAAAAGCAGATATTCTGAAAAGTTTAGTTGTTTTTTTGTTTTTTTTCCCATACAATGAAAATAATTCTTTAAAATATCAAAATAATGTTCAGTTTGGGGGGAAATATCCTTTTAATTTTGTCTCAATTTTTGTTTGTCCACATTCAAATATGTTACAATGACATCAAACTTATAATAATTCATGCAGACCATTTAGAACACCACTTAGCAACTGTATAGCAACGCCTTGACAACCACCCTTAACACCATATTATTATAGCAGGAAGTCATGCCCCACTCACATTTTCCTCAAAAATCTTAATTGTGTCCAAAATCGCCCCCTATACCCTTAAACAGGGCACTATTTGAGGCGACAGCCATTTGTAATGGTGTCCGAAACCATAGTTGATGTTATCGAGTGCACTCCCATAATGCACCGCAATAACGAGTGTACAACCAATGTATGCTCAACAGCTAGAAAATACCCATAATGCACTGTAAGAGTCGTGCGCCGAACGAATTCCCATGTCTGACCAGAAGATGTTGCCCGCAACTGAATCATCCATTTACCAAACAGCTGGTCCAATGTGCCTACAGTGTAATATCATATAATACAAAGGTGTAAATTCCTTTTTGATTTTTTAACTTGTTTAATTAAGGTTTATACACTCTAAAAAATAATGTGTTGGAAAACATAAATAACGAAACAGTTTGCATCGATTTTTTTGAGTTATGACAACTTTGAGTGAATTTGCATCGAGTTAGAGGAACTTAATAATTTGTAGCATAAACACACATTTTTAAGTTGATTACTCAAAAAAGTCACTCCAACTACCAGAGTCCTGGAACCAGTTCATCTTATCCATTTCAGTTCAAATCAACAGCTATCATAGCACATGCTAACATAACTTTTTTAACATGTATATTTAATGAAAAAGTAAGATATTACTTGTCACTGGCATTAGCACAGTAATTCTGTATTACTGTTACTATAAATAAAGCTTTTTCTCTGAGGCATGGTAAAGCATGGTACTCGCAAAAAAAATCAAGAAAATTAGATTTAAATAATTAGACTAAACGTGTTGAGCTACATGACAATTAGTTTTCTGTCTATAAACGTAACCAAACAGTTGTTCCCTTGTCTATTAAAACATGTAAATATTAAAGCGTCTTTGGTGTCTTCTGAAACCGAGGGTAACGCGGGTATGACGCAATTGACAGGCGACTCCTCACACGTCCCGGAGCCTTGGTTAAAATTGCAATTTTCTCACGATTTACAAATAGTTGCAAACATTTGGGATATTGTTATTACTCAAGTGAACAAAATATATAACACTGGCCTAGTGGTTTTTGGATATTTTACTGCAAAATTATTACATATTGCACCTTTAACACATAATTTCAACATTTATTCTCCTTATCCAGTCCTTTGCAAAGCATGCTGGGAGCTAGAAATCCACTGCCTAATTTCTGAAGTTATCAAGACAATTTCATTACGTTACTTAATTTTTATTATTTATTTTTTTTATTTTTTTTAAAAAGCCAATTAATGCAGAAATTTGAGTTTAAACTACAGATGATATCAAGTTGATGTAATGATCAACATTATTATGTCAACACAACTCGACAAAATAATATTTGCAACTTAAAAGGTTTAATTAAAACAATAATTTTGATTTTTTTTTAATTTGCAACCATGCCTTTATTTAAGTTCTGGTAACAGGTTTCCAGTTTCCATGACAGAGTTTTATGCTAAATCTTTTCATTACTACTGGAGCTGCCAGTTTCATATAATTATTAAACAGCAAGCACAAACTATGCAAAAGCAGCAGCCCTTCCAGCGCACTCAGTGTCTGAATTCACTCGCTCGTTTACATTCACTCCCTCAAGTGGACTATATTAGTGGAGTAATGTAGGGAATAGTGAATAAGGGTGTAGGGGGTTATTTCAGACACAGCCTTTGTTATTTTTATAACTCTCAGAGAATCTGTGGGTGACTTTTCCATTTCCTGTTGGATGAGGTCACTTCAGGGTCGTCACACTGGATTCAGATCTGTCAGTTTACCCGATTGACAGGTGCATTTCAAACGCTGCACTGATTCCATTAGAGCACTGATTGGCAGCTTAACTCTCCACACACATACACACTGTTGGTAAGGTTATGAAGCGATCATGCAGAGACTGTCAATCATACACCTGGCAGAGGTTAAAGGTCAGTATTGTTAACTTCTCACACACACACACGCAGAGAATGCGGCGTGTATTCTGATAGCTTGCATACTCGTACTTGATCTCCAGACATGGTGGGCACCAGTGACAAGCCATTATTCATTTTGCATAATTACATCCTTAACACCAATCATCGATGTCTCGCCATGGAAACGTGTCTCGCCATGCAAACGTGCCTCGGAGGAATATTCTGGTCTACGCGCAGACCCAAGGGAGAGATGCTCGCTGAAGACGGAGAGACACAGAGATAATCGATATCAACTTAGGTCAGTTTCTCAATGAGCTGCAGTTCTGCAATCTATAAATGCATCTATAGGTGCTGATATGAAGTGTGTGTGCAATGTACTTTTTGCTAACTGCTATTGGCGAGTGAATTGAAGAAATTTACCTAATTAGTTTTTCCTTTACATGAAACTGTATTTTGCATATTTGAAAAATATATTTAAGTGTTGCTCAGTTTGAAACGGCGGCTTTCATACAAAAGCCTTTGTGCTTTTGGTTTCTCTTGCATTCCATCACAACTACCTTACTGTTAATAAGCAGTAAATTAGGAGTTTATTGAGGCAAAAGTCATAGTTAAACAAATAGTTCACCCAAAAATGAAAATGATCCCATAATTTACTCACCCACAAGCCATCCTAGGTGACTTTCTTCTTTCTGCTGAACACAATCGAACACAATTATATTTAATAATATCCTGGATCTTCCCAGCTTTGTAATGGCATTGAATAGTGCCCAAGTTTTTGAAGCTCTATCGCGGTTGTCCGCGTGTTCATGAGAGAGTTGAGTTCCGGCAGAAGTGTGACCTCTGACCCGATGTATGACGCAGCTCCTCTTCTCTTATATCTGAAATTTTTCTTTTTAAAACTTCTCGATTTAAACTGCCATTGCCAGAAGCCAGTGATTATTGTCTTAAATATGGATATTTTTCTCACAGAAGGCATTTATTAACCCAGTGGAGTCGTATGGATTGCTTTTATGATGGATGGATGCGCTTTCTGGAGCTTCAAAAACTCAGGCTCTATTCAATGCCATTACAAAGCTGGAAAGAGCCAGGATATTATTTAATGTAACTCTAATTAATTGTGTTCGGGTGAAAGATAAAAAGTCATATATACCTAGGATGGCTTGAGGGCGAGAAAATCATGGGATAATTTTCATTTTTGTGTGAACTATCCCTTTGAGTCAGATTTTTAACTGAGCTTTAAACCGAACATGCAAAATAGTAAGAGCACCGCCTCCAATTTTTCTGATTGGCTAACACCTGAGGACTGATTTTAGATTAGTTGTTGTTGTTATACTCCGTTATAATAAACAATTATAATTTATCAGGGCATATAAATAATTTCAGTAATATCTATAAATCAGTAAGGATATTTTATGTGTGGTTTCATAGTTGCATAGTGCACATTTCATGTGCAATTCATAGTTGCAGGCCAACTGGTCAGTTTTTTTTTTTTTTTTTTTTTTTTTTTTTTTTTACTGTGTGTGTTTTTTTTTTTAACCAGTTACCAAAGCCACTTTTTACATGCATTTGGTTCTTGGCAAGTGTTTGGCTCCTGTGGGAAGAGTATGAAGGAAGGCTGAATCCAGCTTAGGGTTGCCAAGGAGACCCAGTGTGAATCAACAGGCAACAGTGCATTTCCTTCATGCAGAACATCATATTTTTGATTGTTTATTTCACTTTGTTTCTTAAATTCTGTGCAGGGTTATTGTAGTACTAAAACAATAACTAAAACCACTAAAAAACAGTTTTTACTTGAAATAATATAAATGTTAACTGAAATATAATAATAATAATAATAATAATAATATAATAAATAATAATAATAATAATAATAATATATATATATATATATATATATATATATATATATATATATATATATATATATATATATATATAATTGCCAAGGCAACATTTCTAGTTAGTTTATGGAAATATATATATATATATATATATATATATATATATATATATATATATATATATATATATATATATATATATATATATAAAATAATAATAATGCTGCGATATATACACATATATTATTTACAAACCTTTATGTTAGATGCGATTAATCTTGATTAATCCTTTTGACGGCAAGAATTAAATTATGCTATATCACAGTGATACTAAAGTAACATTGATTCGGTGTAAAATTCTGTGCTGACATTTGATTTTCACCATGATGGGGACTTTTCATTGACTTGATTTTGTATTGATTTTTTTTTCCCTGAGCTAATGATAATTTCTATCCCCTAACCCTAAATCTAAACTTCACACAAACCTTTCTGCATTTATAGATTTTCATTATTCATGTGCATTAAGCCATTTTCCTCATGGGGACTATAGTTGCATCCCACTATGTAGTTGATTCCATGTTTTACTCTCCTTATGGGGACATTCGGCCCCCACAATGTAGTCAAAACCTGACTCACAGATATACAGGAGAAATCGGACTCCTCCATCTTCCCTGCTGTGCTGAATTCAGGGCACACGCTTCATTTTGTTGTTGTAAAATGGGATAAATGATTTTTTTTTGCCGTGTGTGTATGTGTGTGTGTGCGTGTGTGTTCCTGTGGATAACAGCATGCTGTCACACTGGACAGTGAGAGCTCTGTGGTGGTTACACACATGTGCAGGTTTATGGGTATAAACAGGAACACAAACAGCTGTTTTCTTATACTGAACATTTTGGACATTGAAGCATTGGCTGTCTGATTGCATAAATATTTGTCCCAGGCAACTTATTTCCTATATAACTGCACTAGTTCCATGTCTTTTTGTTTTATTGTTTTGCAGTTTCTTTCTTCTCACATTGTCAAATAATTTGAGCTCAAATCGATATTTCACACCCATTTATTTATTTATTTATTTATATATTTATTTGGTGAGTAGTCATGCAATAAACAAGATACAGTCAGCTGTAATATGAGACACCAATGCATTTCTTTCTTTAAAAGGGGACCTATTATTTTTCATCAAGATGTAAAATAAGTCTCTGGTGTCCCCAGATTGTGTATGTGAAATATTAGCTCTAAATACCCCACAGATCATTTATTATAGCATGTTAAAATTGCCACTTTTTGGCTGTGAGCAAAAAATTGCTGTTTTTAGGTGTGTCCCTTTAAATGCAAATGAGCTGTTGCTCCCGGCCCCCTTTCCAGAAGAGGGCGGAGCTTCAAGAACTCCGACATACCGGCAACAACAAAACAGGACCATCTCGCTCACTGAAAATGTCAGAAAGGGCATTCATGTGCAACGTTTAACTAGGAAACTCTTGTTTATGATAATTCCGATAGCACATGAGAGCAGCATCGGTTCTGGATATGAAGTTTGAGCACGAAGCATTGGTATTGGCCCATCTTTTATAATCAACCTTTGTGAAAATCCAGCGTTGAACAAATCCTCATTTGTGAAGGAGATAAAATGATTGGCACAAACGTACAGGACTTTACCTACTTTCTTCAGGACATTTCCTTCAAAAATTTAATTTAACCACAATGTCCTTAGTGACTCAGATGGTGGGAGTCTAAGGAGACTCTTATGTGCATTGGTACATCCCAAAACACAACATTTGTAATGCCTCTTTGGCACATACATTGTAAAACTCCAGCTGCTACAGTGAGGATATAGAAATGTGCTTCTCACTCAGGGCTGTGTCTAGGGCAGATCATCACTGGCTGTGGGCGGGGCTTCTCCCTACACCGACGTCATCATATGGGAGAATCTGAATCTGCTCATTTGACGAGACTGCTTCTGATTTATGGGAATTATAATAAAAAGAGAGGGTGGATTTTTACCATTACAGGCTGGTTGTTCTCACACACTGCGGACACACATCTGTGTTCAAACACCTTATAAAAGTGAATTTTGCATAATAGGTCTCCTTTAATGTCTGACGGACTGTACAGTATCCATTACTTATACAATTAATAGTTTTGGCTGTAAAATCTGATTGAACAAGCCGCAGTTAAAAAGATCTGTGACTACATTAATGCAGCAAGTTGCTACTAACCAATAAAACTCTTACAGTTAGGGAAATGAACTATATTATTTGATGGAAGAATAGCTTTTTGAGATGGTTATCATTAATAAATCTGGTTATTTATTGAGCATTGATGTCTTTTATCATATTGCTGTTGCAAAAGGCACGTATAAAATGCTAAACCACAAATTACAGTGGTTTTACTACGGTTATGGAGTGCGTTTTCATGTTGTGTCAAACAACACCTCTTTAACCATAGTAAAATTTGCAACACACAACCTCATTGAGTATTAATGCTGCACAAAATGCAAGCATATTTTATAATACAGAATCATTCATTGTGTGTGTGTGTGTGTGTGTGTGTGTTTGTGTGTTTGGGGTGCCTGTGTGATGTTTCTCTTCGTTTTTCTCATTTCCTCCTTGTGTCTGTGCTCAAACATTGATGCTGTTTGCTTTCAGCTGCGGCCTCATTTGCCCGAATAAAAATTTATGATGACATTTTCTACATTCCATAAAGTATTCATAAATGTCATTACTAATATCTCTCATAGATCATTTAAATTGATCTGTGTGTCCGGTGTGGCACAGCAGGAGAAGTGTGAATGTTCTCGCTGGCTCTCTCTCTGTCTCTCTCTCTCTCTCACTCTGGGTTATTTCTGGTGTTTTTATGCTATAGAATGAGTGTGGCACATATTCAGCATGCAAACAGAGTGTTTGAACTGAGAGTTCATTGGTTGTTAGCTTTGGCAAAGATATGGAAGCTTGTTTCCGCCACTAAATAAAAAATAAAAAAGGTAATTGTGACTTTTTATCTCACAATTCTAACTTTTTTCTTAGAATTGCAAGATTTAAACTTGTTTCCTGTTTCTGACTTTATAACTTGCAATTCGGACTTTATATCACACAATTCTGATTTTAGAACTTGCAGTTTTGACTTTATCACTGACTTTTTCTCAGAATTGCGAGACAAACTTACAAGTGCGAGTTATAAAGTCAGAATTGCATGATATAAACTCAAGCAATTCGGACATTTTTTTCTCAGAATTGTGAGTTTATATCTCACACTTCTGACTTTATAACATGCAATTGAGAGTTTTAAAGTCAGAATTGTGATATAAACTCTTGTGATATAAACTCTATAAACAATTCTGACTATTTTCTCACAATTGCTAGTTTATATCACGAAATTCTGACTTCATAGAGACAGGAACTAAACAGTGTTACTGACAGACTGGGAAGAGAGGAGCTGCAACAATGGAGAATATGTGAAAAATAATGTTTTTGAACATTGAAGCATGAAAACCTGTTCTAGTAGAGCCCGAAAACAAAATCAAGACTCTGTAAAAGGGCATAATAGGTCTTCTTTAAAGATCACCAGATCATTGGTTTTTAAATTCTCTTAAAGCACTGGTAGATGCTTTCCTAAAAAAACTACGTTTTTAAAAATAGGCTCCCATTTTTGATTTCCCAAAGAACCTTTCAGTGAACAATTCTTAAAAGAACCATTTTTTTTTTCTTAGTGTGAAGAAAATGTGAACAATCTAAAGAACCTTTTTCCACTATAAAGAATCTTTTGTGGAATATGGCAAGGTTCAATGGATGTTAAAGGTTCTTTGTGGAACCATGAATGCCAAAAAAAGAACCTTTATTTTAAAGAATGTAAAGAATATAAATTGGTCCCTTTGACATCAGGCTGTAACACTTTTTTGGTCCTTTATTAGACGAACAATAGATGATGCGAGTGAAACTCCTCAGGGGCCAGAAGTCGTACTTATTCTCGTATTCTTTCTGTCTCAGTCTCTCATTAGTGGCGTGGAGAGATATGACACAGGGACGAAGGCTGATGCAATTACAGTGAAACTGATTGAAGGAGAGGTCAAATTATCACAGCAATGATTGTCCTTTGTCTGAAAGGGGAGCGTGACATTCTGCAGTGATTAACGTGTCAAAGAGAAAAGAAGCGAGGGAGAAAGACATGTGAAGAGGGGTTTGCTCCGTTCTATAGCTCCTGATTATAATGTCACGCCTCATCCACTGTCACGCCTGCCATTTTATTTGAGCCTGCGACTTGGTTATCATGTGGAAAACAATCGGATCCAATCAGAACCAATCAGGGTTCACTTCAGCAGGGCCTACGCCCCATTATGCTACTGCAATAGGCCTGTGTGTGTGTTGGGTCAATGACCACTGGAGTCTATTGTGTATATAGAGACTGATATATTGACCAAACTGATTAATCGATCAGTATTTGGCCATTTTGTGATTGTTGTTTGCTGATTAACAGTAGTTTTAGCTTCATTATGTTAAAATGCAGTCTGCTTTTTTCAGTTGATATTGCACAGTTTCTGTTTTACAATATATTTGAGTGAATTTTGAGTAAATATACAAAATGTACATTTCGCTAGATTGTGTGTTTTTTCAACTATAGGTAATTTTTGCAACACACTTTTCTCATTTCTCATTCCCTCTTCTTTTTTTAACAGTCTGGGGACTGAGGAGACAAGTTGCTCAAGTTTAGGAATAGGAATGTTGTCCCATTCTTGTCTAATACAGGCTTCTAGTTGCTCAACTGTCTTAGGTCTTTTTTGTCGCATCTTCCTCTTTATGATGCGCCAAATGTTTTCTATGGGTGAAAGATCTGGACTGCAGGCTGGCCATTTCAGTACCCGGATCCTTCTTCTACGCAGCCATGATGTTGTAATTGATGCAGTATGTGGTCTGGCATTGTCATGTTGGAAAATGCAAAGTCTTCCCTGAAAGAGACGACGTCTGGATGGGATCATATGTTGTTCTAGAACTTGGATATACCTTTCAGCATTGATGGTGCCTTTCCAGATGTGTAAGCTGCCCATGCCACACGATTCGTCTGACCACAGAACAGTTTTCCACTTTGCCACAGTCCATTTTAAATTAGCCATGGCCCAGAGAAAACGCCTGCGCTTCTGGATCATGTTTAGATATGGCTTCTTTTTTGACCTATAGAGTTTTAGTTGGCAACGGCGAATGGCACGGTGGATTGTGTTCAGCGACAACAGTGTTTTCTGGAAGTATTCCTGAGCCCATGTTGTGATTTCCATTAGAGTAGCATTCCTGTATGTGATGCAGTGCCGTCTAAGGGCCCGAAGATCACGGGCATCCAGTATGGTTTTCCAGCCTTGACCCTTACGCACAGAGATTGTTCCAGATTCTCTGAATCTTTGGATGATATTATGGACTGTAGATGATGATAACTTCAAACTCTTTGCAATTTTTCTCTGAGAAACTCCTTTCTGATATTGCTCCACTATTTTTCGCCACAGCATTGGGGGAATTGGTGATCCTCTGCCCATCTTGACTTCTGAGAGACACTGCCACTCTGAGAGGCTCTTTTTATACCCAATTATGTTGCCAATTGACCTGATAAGTTGCAAATTGGTCCTCCAGCTGTTTCTTATATGTACATTTAACTTTTCCGGTCTCTTATTGCTACCTGTCCCAACTTTTTTGGAATGTGTAGCTCTCATGAAATCCAAAATGAGCCAATATTTGGCATGACATTTCAAAATGTCTCACTTTCAACATTTGATATGTTATCTATATTCTATTGTGAATAAAATATAAGTTTATGAGATTTGTAAATTATTGCATTCCTTTTTTATTCACAATTTGTACAGTGTCCCAACTTTTTTGGAATCGGGTTTGTATTTTTATAATTTAAAATATTATTGTTTTTTGATTAATTTAGTCTTTGTTTGGAAAGTTTATAACATAACTCACATTTGTATGATAGATTTTTACAGTTTAAAGGATTAGTTCAATTTCAAATGAAAAGCTTTACTCATCCTCAAGCCAGCCTTAGTGTATAGAACTTTCTTCGTTCTGATGAAGACAATCAGAGAACTATTAATAAATATCCTGATACATCTGAGCTTTATAATAGCAGTGAGCGGGACCAATGAGTAAGAGCTGAACAAAGTGCCTCCATCCACATGATCCATCCATCATAAACGTACTCCACACGGCTCCGGGGGGTTAATAAAGGCCTTCTGAAGTGAAGCAATGCATTTGTGTAAAAAAATAAATAAATCCATATTTAACAAGTTTTGAAGTAAAATATCTAGCTTCCGCCAGACCACCTTCTGTATTCTACTTACAAAGAAAGTGCAATGCATCTCACATTTCAAAAAGCTTACGTTACGTCCTATTCCCTTCCCAATTCAACAGCGACGCCAGTTCTGTTTTTTTTGTAACTTGAATACTGAAGGCGGTCTGGCGGAAGCTCGATGTTTTACTTTATAACTTCTTAAATATGGATATTAAATATTACACAAATGCATCGATTCACTTCAGAAGGCCTTTATTAACCCCCCGGAGCCGTGTGGATGATGGATGGATGTGGATGGAAGCACTTTCTTCAGCTCATACTCGTTGATTCCGCTCACTGCCATTATAAAGCTCAGATGCCTCAGGATATTTAGTAATATTTCTCCGACTGTATTCATCAGAAAGAAGAAACTCATATACACCTAGGATGGCTTGAGGGTGAGTAAAGTTTGGGCTAATTTTCATTTGAATGTGAACTAATCCTTTAACACTGAAAGTTATGGCATGATTTCCACTACACAAACAAAAATCATTTTGTTGAAAATTATAGATTACAGAATATGATACATGTATATCCACTCATTGTTAGACAAATTAAATCATTATTTTGTGATGATAACTGGGTGGCTGTACATAATCTTGCTTCTTACGCAGATCCTTACGTAAATGAATGGATATTAAATATTGGTTTGAGTTGAAGTTACATTATGACGTTATCAGAAAGAGAGTGTGGAGTGATACGAGAGACATGTAACTACAGTAGCACATGGGGGAAATCAGTTGCCTGGAACAGTCATACTTTGTTTAATTATGTATAGTGGTCAATAAATCAAATATTTTACCTTGGAATGCCATGATCGATCAGTCAGAACCAACTATACATTTATGTGCATTACTATCAGGATCATTTACATTAGTAAATTTGCAAACAGACTTAAGTTATTGAATGGTTTCTTTCATTCTGCTGACTTCATCTGTGACTCTACAACATTTCGCTGCTCCATATTACCATAGTAGAGCTTACTCATTATGATTTTCAATTAGCAAAATTAACTTACAGACTTGAGCATGCACACGTTCATATGAACTCACGAGCACTTGCACGCTCTCATGCCGGGACACGTGCACGTGCACACGCACAGCACTCTTCAGGAGTTCTTCTGGCCCAGTAAATCAGGGCTGTAGTGGCGTCGCAGGGGAGCTGTCCAGCACATGTGGTGCTGAAACACTCCTCAGAGGCTCTGTGACTGTGCATTCAAATGGATCCTTCCACAAACACACTCACATGTCTTTTAACCCTCTCCAGCAGTGAAATATTGATGAGAGGCTCATAATGGGGAGAGGAGAGGCTGTGTGAGAAACTCACACATGAATTATAAACACAAGATCATGCCCCGTCTGTGTGCTCAAAGTGAAGACATCAATATTATATGGCAGAAATTAGACAGCCTTTCCAGTTGCACACACACACACACACACACACACACACACACCTCACCTATGGATTGCATTTATTTGGGTTTGGAAAGTCATGAGGAAGAGTAATGAATTTTTTTTTTTTTTTTTCATTTTTGGGTGAACTAAACATTTAAAGGGATAGTCCACCCAAAAATAAAAATTCTCTCATTAATTACTCAACCTCATGTCGTTCCAAACCCGTAAGACTTTCGTTCATCTTCAGAACACAAATGAAGATCTTTTTGATGAAATCTGAGAGCTTTCTGTCCCTCCATTGACACTTTCAAGCCCCAGAAAGGTAGTAAATACATCATTAAAGTAATCCATGTGACTCCAGTGGTTTAACCTCAATTTTTTTTTAAAGTGACGCAAGTGCTTTGTTTGCACAAAAAAACATAACTGACCACTTTATTTACAAAATATTAATCTCCAACACAGGAGATTCAGATTTTGTAAATAAAGTGGGCAGTTTTGGTTTTTTTTTTGCACAAACAAAGCATAAATCTGAGGTTAAACCACTGGAGTCACATGGATTACTTTAATGATGTCTTTATGGTAACACATTAGTATGGGGAACAATTACCTAAACTTAAACACTACAATAACTACCTTACTAACTATTAATAAGCAGTAAATAAAGAGTTTATTGAGGCAAAATTAGTAGTTAATAGTGAATATGTGTGTAGGGAGATTGGTAGATTAACGTTGGTGGACTTGAACTTGAAAAATTTGAAATTTGAGACTTTGTTTCGTATCAAAAGTAACCTGCTCTGTCTTGCCTGTCGATGTGTTGTCAGTGTCCTCTTTGTATTTTTCACTCTAAGAACATGATGTGTGGCGTGAGAGGGGCATGGCTTGTCGGACCTAGCAACAGTAACTAAAGGGGACGGGTCTTAGTGTACAATCAATTAACAGAATTGTCAGCTCTTCCAGAATATGTCAGTTCCAGAATCTGCTGACAGTTGTGTCAGTGGATAATGAACGTTTTCCAGTACTTAATTTTGAGTAAATGTTGCATAAAATGAACGTTGGATTTCATCAAGAAGCTCATATATCGCTAGGCTATATTATAGCTCACAATACTGTTCAAAAGTTTGGGGTCAGTGCGATTTTACTTTATTATTATACTTTTATTCAGCAAGGACACATTACATTGATCAAAAGTGACATTTATAAAAGATCTATTTCAAATAAATGCTGTTCTTTAGAACTTTCTATTCATCAAAGAATCCTGGGACAAAAACAAAAATCAACATTTATAGTAATCAGAAAGTTTCTTGAGCAGCAAATCATCATATTAGAATGATTTCTGAAGGATCATGTGACACTGAAGACTGGAGTAATGATGCTGAAAATTCAGCTTTGATCACAGGAATAAATTACATTTTAATAAATATATTACAATAGAAAGCAGTTATTTCAAATTGTAATAATTTTTCTCAATATTTTACTGTATTTCCACATACTGTGTGCAAACAATGTGCTGCAAATTGTACAAATGGTCCAGCAGTAGTATGGTAGTAAGGTCATTCTGTACACCCAGAACCATTCCTACAGAACACAGGCATCCTGATTACATTCAAATGAATTCTGCTCACATGCTCGACTGTACACTGAAGTGAAAGCTGAGTTCTTGCTGCTGGAGGAAAGCCAACATGCAGCCAGCTTTAAATTATAACATTACCCATGATTCCTCAGGCAGCTCACCATACAGCCCATGTATATACAGCACCATATAGCAATATGATGTGAAATACTGGTAACACTTTACATATATGATGCATTATACAATTATTTAAATGCATTACTTGTAATGCACCTTCACATGGCCTCATGAATAATTGTAACCACAGTTATAATACTTATCTATTCATTGTTACACCTTTAGAAAGTATAATTCTTTAAAACACATGACAAACAACCAAATTCAGATGTAACAAGGAATCTGCAAATAATATAAAGCATTTTAACTTTGGTTTCAATTTATGAAAAGATATAATGCATTATAATGTACATTATGAATACCTTTATAATGCATTATACATAAAGGCTTTAAGTAAAGTGTTAAACAAAATCCTTGCGTAAAATGTCTGAGAACACAACTATCTGATTTTGTTTTGTGTGTGTGTGTGTGTGTGTGTGTGTGTGTGCGTGTGTTTGTTTTAGCTCACTGATTAAATTATATTTCATTTTTATTTATTAGAAGCAGAAGTAAACATAGATGTGCCATTTAAGCAAAGTGATGATGTAAAACAGGACGAGGAACAGATGTGTGTAATCATGTTTAATCTTGTGCTTTAATCTTATTGTTTACATGCATATTTATGGAGGTATTATTAGCGCTGTTCCAAAACTCAGTGAGCTTCCTACTATCTACATAGGCAGTAGACTTCTAAGACAGCATTTAAACTGAAGTGGAATCGCATAAGTGAGTTATTTGGAACGCTCTACACAGGCAGAAACTCCATGCGGTGCACAAATAGCGCATCTCGCCAAGTTAACCATATGATACTTGATATTATAATGAGCATAAATATGCAAATCATATTGGCTAAAATTGCCCATCTTTAATTAGACTGATTTCTTTTTGGTATTGCATGTATTATATTTCTCATCAACCTTTTTTTATATATTTTCATTCTCTAAGAATAGTGCAATGCATTCTGGAATTGAATTTTCTGCAAAGGAAATATTTGAAATATTGCCTTGATTATGTTTTTGGCCTTAAAATGCTGTCTAGGTAGGCAGCTCACTAGGTTTTGGAGCAGAGCTATTATTATTGTACTGTCTGTATATATGTGTGCATGTCTATTAATAACTGGCATTAAGCATGTGGTCTATAGGGAGCTGCTATTGTTAAGATGAACTACTGTGAGGTCCAGCACAATGCTGTCACATTTCTACATTGCTCTCTCATTACACACACACACACACACACACACACCCAAACAATGTGTGGTTACTCACTTAGTGCCTTGTTTATTACCCACACTACAATTCCCCATGGGTCACTTCACTGACCCGCACATACACACAACACCTCATCCATTTTAATGCTCTGTTCACAGACAAATATGAGAGTCTGAATATTTTCTCTCTTTTCTGATTTATAGGGAAAATAATAAAAACTCCCTGAGGTTTTAATATAATATAATATAATATAATATAATATAATATAATATAATATAATATAATATAATATAATATAATATAATATAATATAATATAATATAATATTGTTTAATAATAATAATAATAATAATAATAATAAATATATATATAATTTTGTAATTATTTATTTTGTTTAATTTATTTATCATTTATTATTTAATTTATTTATAATCATTTATTACATATATAATTATATTACAAAAATAATAAATTGTTTTTGGTTGGAATTACAACCAAAAGAGAAGAAAAAATTATAAATTAACATTTATAATTAAAATAATATTAAATATTGTAATACAAATGCTTATGTAATAATTTGTCTACATTTATTGTCCATTTGCATTTGTCTAAAAAACTAATTTCAAGCATCTAAGCAGAACACTTTAGATAGATGTCGTAATATCATGAGAAACATAAATTCAGTCAAGTGTGTCCAATCATTTTACTGGTTGTTTATATTACTTCCAGATTTCCAAATAAAGCCTTAAAGATCATTCACACTGACAGCAATTTGAAGCATGAAAGCCACTAGAAGTCATTAATTTTCGATGACAGCTGGAGATTTGTGGTGACATGAGCGACAAGGGCTGTAGAACTTTATTCAGATTCACAGTGATGTGATGCAACGGCAACCAATGGGAGTGCGGATAGTGGAGGAATGCTGCAATTGAATCTCGCCAAGGTCCTTTAATTACAGTCAGTATGAACGCACCATTGTACGTGCCAACATGCTTTTCATAGTAGTCTAAAATGGTCTTTTGACCTCCATGGAATGGCGATGGAGCAATAACCCAGGTCCCTGTAGCCTATCAAATGTGCTGTTGGCTCTTAAAGGTGCAAATAACCATTCAAGGTTGCATAAAGAGAGTGTTTCGGTCACTTTCCTTGGTGGGAATAGACTCTGACGTATCTAGATCAAACTGTGACAGATGTGGAACCTGGGCAGAGTTATCGGGCCAAGGTAGCAGTCCAGCAGTGCAAGCGCATTGATTCACACGGCTAAAGCTGCCTCGTATTGATTCTGGAAGAGTGCAAAAACAGATTAGAGATAAAACCGCTCTCAAATCATGCTTTATTAAAGGCGCTCTGGAATTATTAAACACAAAACAGGTGAATGACCAATCAGTTCATGCTAGAAATGACCACACAGACAGGGTCATTTCTGTTGAAAAATATTTGAAGTCTCATTTTGAGTATCAGATAGCCACATTTCTGGACACATTCTCATGGTTGAGCTGACTCGTATGCCTTGATATGAGAATACAAGTGCATTTGAGTCTTTATTGAGGTTTTGAATGCTGCCGTTGGGGTTATTGATTTTGCTTTTGGATCAAACATTGATTGTTTTGGACCGTGTCATATATTTTTTGAGATCATGAAAGGTCAGCTGACACTGATAGATTGGCCGTGTTTGCCCAGGGTTACAGTGTTATTGTCTCACTATTTCACCTCAGGGTATATTAGCATTGTCCACCTGTCTTCTGCCCTGTACGATTGATTGACCTGTTAGGATGTGTCCCATTTCACATACTGTCCCTCCTATATAATATGCCAGATTAGTGCATCCCAAGCCAAGATAGTGCAGTATATAAAAAAAAAATCCTAAAATTTGAAAACATTGAAAATAATAAAGACATGCAGGGAATGAGAGAATATTTATTTATTTAAAATAAGGAAAAGGACAAAAAAGGATAAAAATATTGTTGAACATTGCTGTTGTAAACATTTGTCTGCATATTTAAAAAAAGAAAGAAATATAGCTGCACGCAGCAATTATCGGGGTTCAAGCCCTTAAGGCCTTTAAGCACATGCGTAAAAAAGTATTATGTTTTAATTAGCAAGCCTGTAACCATCTCGATCTTAGATGGAAAATACCATTTACAGCCAATACAGGCAAGTTATCGTAGCAAATATACAGTTTTTAAAGCTCTTTAACAGTTATTGACCTTGGACTAGTTTGCCAAAGTTGGTTTTTGAAATAATCTCCAATATTTAACGAACAATTCGATGGACAACGGCGGTCCTAGAGGCAACGTTGCTCAGAATGAGGAGTTCTACAATGTGGTAGGAATTTTGTGGGTGTGTGTGAAAAATTGCGCAACACACAATCCTTTATGAACATTAAAAACCAAAGGCGCCCCCCAGTGGCCGATTTGTTTCGAATTTTTCACAAGCCCCTAAGGCCGTGAGTCAAACCGGGTCAGCGAGTTTCATTCCGATCGGGCTCCTTTTCTGATAGCTGCTCAAACTTCAGTGGCTGATGGCGGACATGTTTTTTTAGATACGTCAATGTCCTCATAGACAGTCAATGCACCTCGGACGAAGACTCCGCATGCCAATTTTCAAGTTGATCAGACTAACGGTGAAATAGTTATAGCCATTTTCATCTTTTTTTCCTGTTATTGTCCCACCAAGTGGTCAGTCGCCACATCCTTCTCTTCCATTCAATTCCATTGAATTCAGTTGTTTCAATCACTTCCATGGCCACAGGTATATAAAATCAAGCACCTCGGCATGCAGACTGCTTCTACAAACATTTGTGAAAGAATGGGTCTCTCTCAGGAGCTCAGTGAATTCAAAATTTAATCGCTACTAAATATTCCATGGTCAACTGTTAGTGGTATCTTAATAAAGTGGAAGCAATTGGGAACAACAGCAACTCAGCCACGAAGTGGTAGGCCACATAAAATCACAGAGCGGGGTCAGTGCATGCTGAGGCACACAGTGCGCAGATGTCACCAACTTTCTGCAGAGTCAATAGCTACAGACCTCCAAACTTCGTGTGTCCTTCAGATTAGCTCAAGAACAGTGTGTAGAGAGCTTCATGGAATGGGTTTCCATGGCCCAGCAGCTGCATCCAAGACTTACATCAAGTGCAATGCAAAGCGTCAGATGCAGTGGTGTAAAGCACGCCGCCACTGGACTCTAGAGCAGTGGAGACGTGTTCTCTGGAGTGACCAATCACGCTTCTCTGTCTGGCAATCCGATGGACAAGTCTGGGTTTGGCGGTTGCCGAGAGAACTGTACTTGCCTGACTGCATTGTGCCAAGTGTAAAGTTTGGTGGAGGGGGGATTATGGTGTGGGGTTGTTTTTCAGGGGTTGGGCTTGACCCCTTAGTTCCAGTGAAAGGAACTCTTAATGCTTCAGCATACCAAGACATTTTGGACAATTTCATGCTCCCAACTTTGTAGGAACAGTTTGAGGATGGCCCCTTCCTGTTCCAACATGACTATGCACCAGTGCACAAAGCAAGGTCCATAAAGACATGGATGAGCGAGTTTGGTGTGGAGGAACTTGACTGGCTGCACAGAGTCCTGACCTCAACCCGACAGAACACCTTTGGGATGAATTAGAGCAGAGACTGCGAGCCAGGCCTTCTCGCCAACATCACTGCCTGACCTCACAAATGCGCTTCTAGAACAATGGTCAAAAATTCCCATAAACACACTCCTAAATCTTGTGGAAAGCCTTCCCAGAAGAGTTGAGGCTGTTATAGCTGCAAAGGGTGGGCCAACTCCATATTAAACTCTGTGGATTAAGAATGGGATGTCATTAAAGTTCATGTGCAAGTAAAGGCAGACGTCCCAAAACTTTTGGCAATGTATTGTATATAATTGGGATGCAACCATTGAAATAGGCTTTTGTTATAAAATGTATGTGTGAAAGAGATCCGTCCAGAAACACTTGCTAATAGGATCCAATCAGCAGCAGAAGCTTCCAACAAAACTTGCAAAACTAAATTTGCAAACTGAATTAAAAGTTAACCAGGGTGCTGCTGTACATGTAACGAGATGAGCCCCTAAATGCTGCTTTACACAAGTACATACTCAAATGTGTCACTACAGAAGGCGAGATGCATCCCAAGCAGCAGATTTCTACAATCTCATTATACTGAGTTAGTGCATGCCGCTACGCCAGATCTTCCTCTCCTGTTGTTCCTCATAATTTGACGTCTAGACGGATGGTGGGTTTATGCACACCTACCTTTTCAGTGGATTATATGTTATATAAGGGCCTATTAAAGCAGGATAGCTGCTTCAACATCATTTCAGCATCCTTTCCCCTTGTACATTCTGATGAATATGCACTTGAGTCATTCTATGAAACAAACACTATTTATTTTAGTTGTACATTTCTGTATTTGTGAAATTGGTCACCCTGCATGTCTGTGTGCGAGTGACCTCTGAATGATGGTGCATTAGTCCATATCTGTGGGATGTTCAAATATTAAAGTATTCAACCATGCTGATGGTTTACTATTTTCATCAATAAGTTTTCCTGTATTTATTATTTATTCTTCAACCTTTTTAATTATTTAGTCAAGTTAGTCATTGAGTTACTGAGACGATGATGTTGAGACCAGAATCAGGTTATTCAGAATTGGAAGTTCTGAAAGACTCCAGGAGGTACAAATTGTGCTCTAAAGTCCATATCTTATAATAATAAGAACATTTATTTTTTTAATATATTAATATATAATAATTTAAATGTATTTATTTATTTATGGCAGGAATATTGGAGTGGGTATAGGACAACAGGATAAAAAAATATAACATTGTTATTTATTTGTTTATTTATTTAGATTCTTGGTATGAATGTTGGGGTAGTAAAAAAGGATAAAAAAGAGAACATTGATGTAAACCGTCATTAGTCTGCATGTTCAAAAAAGGTGAAAGAAAGAGTGTGTTTTGTAAACTCCTTACAGGGACAAATCAGCAGAGCATCGATTGTTCTCTTTCCCTCCCAAACGAACATGCTGGCGGAGCGCTAACAGGCTAGCGCTCGGACACATTGTTGTCTGTGGCTCTGTAATGAGATGAGTGGCTGTGTTGTGTTCAGACTTCCTGCTCCTGAGGGAGAAGGCAGGAAAACGCTGCTCGTTAATTTCTTTTCTGAAGCCCAGAGTTCTCAAGGATTAATCAATGTTAACCTGCTTTATCAAAGACACTTATTTTGCAAATACAGGAACGTCCTGACAGCAGGGTCAATATCAGGAAATATCTCACAGTGTCTGTACGCATCCGCTTCGGCTCGTTGCTGCTTCACGCTGATGGAAAATCAACCTCCACCAAACCTCTAGCCCAACAAAGAAAGCAGCCTGTGATGACACAAATGACAACGAGACTGTGAGGGATTCAACTACAGTCTGTTCACTGGGTTGTACTGTCTTCATGGTCATGTCTGATTTTCACAGCCAGTGTCTGGAGTTTTATATTGACATGTATTTTTAATGTTTCGTTGACCTTGAGAGATCCCTTACTTCCATCTCTTCATATAGACCATGTTTGTTTACAAACAAACTGAAATAGAGATATTTTCAACATGTCAACCACAGCAATAAATAAATCCATTTATTTCTCTCATGCCAGAGACAGTGGTTTGAATCCCACTTGGAGTTGCTCGAGTAGGACAGGTTACATTTGGTGCCGTGACCCGGATGGGAGTGAGGTTTAGGGGGGTGAGTGTAATGTACAGCTGTGCATGTAAAGCCCCGGGTATACTTCACTTTCCGCGCCCGGAAGCGTCACGCGCGTCTTTCAAAGTATACTACACCACGGATGCGCGTGGATGACCGCGTTCGTCACATGCGCAGTACAGCTTTTTTCTATGCTCTACCTGACATCGGAGAGCAGCACTGAGTCGTGTCATCAACGTGACATTCACTGGGCATGATCGGAGAAGAAAGTGCATCCTTTCCTATATTTTACTTATTCCCCCCCATGAGTTTGCCGCTCTAAACACGTCTTTGTACTCTTTAAACATGAATTGTACAAATACTTTCTAATCTCTTTGCACAAACGCTGGTCAAGTTCGCTGTCCATTGTCGTGTTTTTCTCTTTTCAAGCATGTTGTTTTTAAAACGGTCTTTTCACACTCTTCTTTGACGGCTGAACACTGTGCTCAATACTGTGCGTATTGCCACCTAGTGGACTCTTCTATACTGCTTGCGCATGCGCTGTTGCACGCGGACTGTCCGCGCGGTCTCAAAATTTGGCCTGCACGCGGTCTTTCAGACATGTGCACGAACGCGGACGGCCGAAGGATACCCGGGGCTTAAACCTCACTCCCCAGGCTTCAAGAGGCACACTAGAGGCTGAGGCTAGAGGCTGTGGTCTTTGGCATCCTTGTTAGCGAGCCCGCCTCCCACGGCAGAGACTGTGGTTGGAGTCCCACTCAGAGAGGGTCGAGTAGGATCGGTTACATTTAGCGCCGTGACCCGGATGGGAGTGAGGTTTTGAGGGGTGACTGTAATGTAAGCCAGTAAGAGATGTGCATGTAAACCTCACTCCCCTGGCCTCAAGAGGTGCGCTAGCGACTCACACTAGAGGCTGCGGTCTTTGCCATCCTGCGGTCTTTCCGCCTCCCATGCCGGGGACTCCGGTTCGAATCCTGCTCGGAGCGTGTCGAGTAGGACCGGTTACATTAGAATGTATTTGCATACATCCTTGTTTAGAGTGATATTCAGATGTTTTTGTAGACTGGGTAAACCCAGCCTGATCTGCCGGCGATTTGATTTCGCCCGGCAACTCAGTCTGGAAACCCGTACATTCATTTCTGCTGCATCTGTTACACTTTTGCGGGAACCAATCACAGACTGGCTTATCCACCTTGCTCGCTATTGGTGGGTATAACACGAAGACGTCTCTCGCACGACCGTCAGTCCAATTCCTTTTAACCTCTCAATGATGCTGAATGACTTCTTTAGTTCTTCAAATCGCTCGACTGGGTGTAAATATCACTCACTGTCATGTTTTTTTGCACAACCTGCAAAGATCGCTCGATGCCATTGCTGCTTCTGCAAACCGCTGATCAATGCTACAAACTAAGCCTGTCTGGAGTTTTCTCTGCAAAAGTGTGTCACCCAGATCGTTGATCTGATTGGTTGAAGGACTATCCATTTGCGTGAATAATGCTCGTTGATCACGCCTCTTGTGCAATAGGAAATACATAGCAAACTCCCCAGACCAATGTTCAATTTTAAATTGAGCTTGGTCTGGTGATAGCCAGACAAATGTTTTTGGGATGTTTATGTATAAATCCGCTCTCCTAGAACATTTATCAGATCTTTGTACACAAATATGATCATTTAAATAGAATGTATTTCTTTCCAGATGATTCATAGAGATCTCCGTAACATTTGTGGTGAATGTTACGCAAAATTCTGCGATGACCTGAATAAATAAAATGTTTATAAATAATATTCAGGAGAAGAGAAATGCATCTCAAACTAGATTAGAAAAATAAGGAAGGTTTTTACTGCCACGAGCTGCTAGATGATCAACGATTATCTGTCATGATGTGATGTGGGTTTCAGTGATCCGGGTTATGAGAGCTGTCAGTCAGCCTGGATTCGCAATCTATAGATACTCCATCCATCAAACGCTCCCGTCATTGGTCACCTCAGGCTAAGTGTTGATAAACGGCGCAGGAGTTTGATGTTCTGATTGGCTAAAGCACCTTAGGGGTGGAGACTTCTCTTCTGAATGATGCTGTTGTTCTCAAACTGCGTTTAACACCTGCTTTGATCTCACCTTCATCTGAGTGATGGAGGAGAGATGAACAGGACAAGGAGGAGCGATGTTTACCCCAAACCCTACATCTGTCTCTCTCTCACTCTCTCTCTCTTTGTCTGTCTGTCTTGAAGGTGTCAGATGTGAAATGTGCTCATCTCTGTGGTTATCTGACATGGCAGCTCTGTGTGTATGTGTGTGTGGTCAGACGGATTGAAATATTTCTGAAGAACAGAACCGCAGGCTTCATGATCACGGAGCTGTCCCCTTTCGCCTGTCTCTCTTCATCTCCTCTCCTATAGTTCATATACATTAAACATCTGTGACCTCTGTCAATTTTTCTTTTTGTAGGAATGTTCCAGATTCAATACAAGTTAAAATCATGTGACACTGAAGACGCTAAAAATTCAGCTTTGCATCAGAGAAATATATTTCATTTTCAAATATATTCAGATATAAAACAGTTACTTTGAATGGCAATAATATTTCACAATATTACTGTTTTTACTGTATTTTTGATCAAATAAATGCAACCTTTGTGAGCATAAGAAAAAAAATCTTGCCGACCCCAAAATTTTAAATGGCACTGAATGATTTTCTTAGAAGGTAGCTGACTATGTAGACCGTAGACAGATCACTAGGGTTGAAAACAGAGCTTAAGTGCAAGTCTTCCTCCTGATGGCTCACGTCTCTCTTTCTCTCGCTGTCTTTCACACTGTCAGGTCTCTGGTAGCTGTAGTTTTATCTGAGCGGCAGAGGGTCCATTAAAGCCCCTGGTTCAGGTGATTACAGCATTTGTAAAGGGTTTAAATGCACACAGGCGGCGTTGGGTTTCTGCCCTCGGGGACGGAAGATAAGCAGAACCCTCTGGAGATCCACCCTCCCTCTCCTCATTAACGCCACACTTCTAGATGCTTCCCCTGGTTTTGTGCTGTATCAATAGGCGGCCGGCGCTTTCTCCTGAACATAATTACAGAGCTCATGGAGTCAGCAGGGCAAGATATAGTCCTGGGAGTTTATTTACTCTCAATTTTGGGGAATCATAAAGAAAATAAGCTCCTTATTAAAAAGCCGGCTATTGTTTGGCTGAAACGGTGTAATTATGGGTTAGAGAGGTTAGACGCGCTGCCATGTCGTGGAGGAAGAAAATCTAATGGTGCTGATGAAGATCATGATGATGAGCTTTAGTTGCAGACAAATGAAACCAGTCTTCAATGTAATAATCACGTTTCACATGTAATAGTCGTATGTAATAATTTGTTGTGTATTTCGTTGTCACAGCTATTGAACTGACCTGAACCAACACTGGACTTGAGCTGAATAATAATCATTTTTAGAGCTGCATTTTTAATTTGCATTATTTCCGTCTTTATTACTGTGAAGCTGCTTTAAAATAATCTGTATTGTATAAAGTGCTATAAATAAATGCGACTTGACACTGTACTGACTGACAGGTTGATTCCCTCAGAAGCTGTTGTCTGGTGTGATAGTGTGTTTGTTGACCTGACGGTCCACTGGGGATGATCATATGTCACTGTCTTTTAGGAGTCAGTTGTTTCTTTCCATGTTTGCTTTCTTATTCCTTTGCCTCATTTTCATTGATCATCTGCTCATGTTTTTTTTGTTTTTTTTCATGAGATCTCAATACAGTTTTTACACGCAGATGTGATTTCTGCGCAAAGCTCCACCCATTTGTCACTATATTGATATTAAAGATGTGCTTTTTTTAACATGTGACCACCCACATTCACACATCCTATTCATTATTCAACAACTCAACCCATCCTGATGAACGAGAGCATGAGCTATGCCATTACAGAGGTCATTTACAAATAGACCTTTTAAAGGTACGGTAGTAAAAACGTTTAATTCTATTTGATTGCATGGCATTTTTAATTAATTTATTCACTATTTTTAATTTCATTTTAAATTAACGTGTAAAAATCAGGTTCATATGAAGATATTTTTATATTTATTACTTATGTTTATAACAGGTTTAATTCTTTATTCAACTATTATTTTTCAACTACTACTATTTTTTTTTATCTTTTAAATGATTTTTTTTTTTCAATGTTTTAATTATTTTTATGGTTTATATGATTTAGATTTGACTATATTTGTCTTCTTCCTTAGTATGTCCATTAAGTCAATTTACATATGAAAATATTATAAAATTACTTAATAAATTATGTATTAATAAATGCTTGAATAGCAATTCTACTATAATTGTATGTCTAATACTAATAATTTTTTTCATATTCTTTATTCATTCCTTTTATTCTATTTGAAGTATTAACATTATTTTTTTTGTTTTTTATGATTTACATATAGAATTCTTAGTAACATTAGCCAAGCCTATATATATATATATATATATATATATATATATATATATATATATATATATATATATATATTAAACTGTTAAATTAGTTTAAATATATTTAGATTTTTTTGTTGGATTTTTTTAAATTTTTTTATATGATTTAAATGTATGTATGTTTATGACTTTATATTTGATTTATACTTTATTATGTCAATGTAAAGCACTTTCTATTACAAATGAGGTGCTAAATAACCTTAAGGATGAAAGTGGGAAAGAGGGTTGAAAGTGGTCATGTAAAACTATATCACGAGTGTTTTTAGCACAAGAAACATTGACTAATGTTATAAATGGACTTCAGGGAAGCACAGAATATGGCCTTTTAACGTTTACCTGCTTCACTTTACTGCAGCACTAATGCTTGAAGTCATTACTGCCTGCAATAGACTTCGTTCCAGCCACATGAAACCATATGCATATTTTACACACTCGGGTCCGTGTCATAATTCTCAGTTAGAGAATCCATCTCTCTCTTTCAACAAACGATTTCCCTGCAGTAGAAAGAGGTCCAGTAATGGTGTGGACTTGAAGATCATAGCACATTCATTATTTACAGATCTTAAATCTGCAGCATTAAGAGCCCAAAGCGTTTTAAAGGATCCATGGATGTGTTTACTGGATTCTGGGCCTGAATAAATAGGCTGTTAAGATGCAGCCGTGTACTGTAGATCCGGCTCTGATTAAACAGACTTCTGACGTGTCCAGGGAATATCAAGCAATCTTTCCCTGTTAGACAGATAGTTCACATCCCTCATCTGAGAGGTTTTCTTCACCCATTTTCTTGTTTCTTTGTGGTTAAAGTGGGAGTTAGTGAGTGTTTGTTTTGCTGTCCTCTAAACCTCTAAAGGAGCTGTCTGTCTAGGCATCAAGGTTTTTAAAGGAGACCTATTACTCCCCTTTTCTCAAGATGTCATGTAAGTCTTAGGTGTCCCCAGAGTATTTCTGTGACGTTTCAACTTCCCACAGATCATTTACTATACCATGGAAGCAAAAACACACTATTTTATTTAAATGCAAATGAGCAGCTGCTCCCCACCCCTTTTTCCAGAAGAGGGCAGTGCCTTTACAGCTCTTGTCTCGGATACTCCAGCAACAACAAAACAGAAGAAACAGTATGGGGCTGTTTCCACAGAACACTTTTTTTGCGTCCCACTGTGCTGCTTTTCCATCAAACGCTTCTGTCTAGCGCTTTAACATAGAAAAGCGATGGAAATATAGTGCTGTGGAATGTAAAAACACAGAATGTGTTCATTGAAACAGCCAACAACAAAACATTTAGATTGTTTATCAAGTAGATGAGACATTCTTGTGTTTCCACTAGCTGCTCTAGCGAGGAGATAAACATGGCGGACTGTGTAAAGCTCACTCAGGGGAGGAGCTAAGCTAATAGGGCAGATTCCGTCACCAGTCGTGGGTGGGGCCTGTTACATTGTGATTTCACAATGTATAGAAAATACGAACAACTTATTTTGAGACACTGTTTATGATTTATGGGGAATATAAAAAACCCTGGACCCTGGTTCTAATCTGATCCACGGCATCTAGCACCCTTAGTAGGTAGCTGTCTTTGTAGACTATGTAGTGAGACATCTTTTGTTTGTTGAAGCATGTGTGTGTGTGTGTGTGTGTGTGTATTCCAGCCAAAACGAGTAAGCGGGTGTTGAAGTGTGTGTGTGGAGGTAGAGCTAGCATCATTTACATATAAATGAGAGTTTGCTGATCACATGTGCTATGACCCCATTCATTCTGATGGTCAGACACTCTCAGTGCGGCAGGTGCCACTGGCGCTGAAATTATACTCATGCACTCGCCCTCCAGCACCCAGCACTCATTTGTGATGCGTTTCCTGCCTGACAGGAAGTCAGGGGTGCAAAGAGCAGGTCACTGGCATTTGGCGTCTGCTGCATTATAGCTTGGCACCAATCAGTGTAACATTTAAGTGGGAAGTGTGTGTGTGTGTGTGTGTGTGTTTTCATACTTGAGTGTGTAATGTGTGCCTGTGTTTTCGTCAGAAGCACTGGTGCGTGAGAAGTTTGTCACTAGAGGAAGCTCGATGGGAGAATTTAGGGCCTATACTAAAGAACATGTAGCATTCAAATTGTATATTGAAGTGATGATATCATTGTAATATTTGCATACAGATATTGCCATTTTTCTTTCACATTTTTTTGTGCATACAGAATAGTGATTGGTCTTGTCTTCTTTGCATATATTTTCTCACCAAAATGGCAGGCTTGATGTGGACTTGCGATTTTGTATGAAAGCTTAGGACTAAAATCTGAAACTTTAACACTATTCTTTTGTTGCCTTGGAAGCACTTGTACATCTTTCGGGAAATGCAGATGTGGTTATAAAAAAAAAAAAAAAAATCAGTTTTTATTATCAGCAGATACGTGTCAGAGAAGTCTCTCCTCAGAGGCGTTCTGCTCTAGTTCTCGTCACGGGTGTAAACAGGAGTGAGTGTGAATGAGTGTAATCCTGTCCTTCCTCTCACAGACTCACCCGTCACTCTCCCCGGCTGTCGACTTCGCCCTTTCTCTCTCTCTCTCTCTCTCTCTCTCTCTCTCTCTCTCTCTCTCTCTCTCTCTCTCGATTCGACTCATCCTCTCACATCACAGCTGTCATATCTCGGGCAGAGCGACGTGAGGGGATGTAATTCTCAGTGACAGCTGTGCTGTTTAAATGCAAACACATATGCATAAGCCTGCAGCCAAAGCATGCGCACTGTCACTGGAGCCGAAGGAAACTGCGTCCATTCATCCATCCGCCATTTAACTATCTATCTATCTATCTATCTATCTATCTATCTATCTATCTATCTATCTATCTATCTATCTATCTATCTATCGGTTTGTCTGTCCATCCATCATCCATCCATCCATCCATCCATCCATCCATTTGTCTACCATTCTATCTATCTATCTATCTATCTATCTATCTATCTATCTATCTATCTATCTATCTATCTATCGGTTTGTCTGTCCGTCCATCATCCATCCATCCATCCATCCATCCATTTGTCCACCATTCTATCTATCTATCTATCTATCTATCTATCTATCTATCTATCTATCTATCTATCTATCTATCGGTTTGTCTGTCCATCCATCCCTCCATCTATCCATCCATCCATCCATCCATTTGTCCAACATTCTATTTATCTATCTATCTATCTATCTATTGGTTAGTCTGTCCATTCATCCCTCCAACCATCTATCTGTCCGTCTGTCCGTCAGTCAGTCCGTCCGTCCGTCCGTCCGTCAGTCCATCCATCCATCCATCCATCCATTCGTCCGTCCATCCATCCATCCATCCATCCATCCATCCATCCATCCATCCATTTGTCCATCCATCCATCCATTTGTCCAACATCTATCTATCTATCTATCTATCTATCTATCTATCTATCTATCTATCTATCTATCTATCTATCTGTCGGTTTGTCTGTCCATCCATCCCTCCATCTATCCATCCATCCATCCATTTGTCCATCCATCCATCCATTTGTCCAACATTCTATTTATCTATCTATCTATCTATTGGTTAGTCTGTCCATTCATCCCTCCAACCATCCATCTGTCCGTCTGTCCGTCAGTCAGTCTGTCCGTCCGTCCGTCATCCATCCATCCATCATCCATCCGTCCGTCCCTCCGTCCGTCAGTCCGTCCATCCATCCATCCATCCATCCATCCATCCATCCATCCATCCATCCATTTGTCCACCATTCTATCTATCTATCTATCTATCTATCGGTTTGTCTGTCCATTAATCCTTCCAACCATCCGTCCGTCCGTCCATCCATCCATCCATCCATCCATCCATCCATTCGTCCATCCATCCATCCATCCATCCATCCATTTGTTCACCATTCTATCTATCTATCTATCTATCTATTGGTTTGTCTGTCCATTCATCCCTCCAACCATCCATCCGTCCATCTGTCCATCAGTCAGCCTGTCTGTCCGTCCGTCATCCATCCATCCATCTCCATCCATCCATCCGTCCTTCAGTCCATCCATTCATCCATCCGTCCATCCATTCGTCTGTCCATCCATCCATCCATCCATCCATTTGTCCACCATTCTATCTATCTATCTATCTATCTATCTATTGGTTTGTCTGTCCATTCATCCCTCCAACCATCCGTCCGTCCATCCATCCATCCATCCATCCATCCATCCATTCGTCCATCCATTCGTCCATCCATCCATCCATCCATTTGTTCACCATTCTATCTATCTATCTATCTATCTATCTATCGGTTTGTCTGTCCATCCATCCCTCCATCTATCCATCCATCCATCCATTCGTCCATCCATCCATCCATTCGTCCAACATTCTATCTATCTATCTATCTATCTATCTATTGGTTTGTCTGTCCATTCATCCCTCCAACCATCCATCCGTCCATCTGTCCATCAGTCAGCCTGTCTGTCCGTCCGTCATCCATCCATCCATCTCCATCCATCCATCCGTCCTTCAGTCCATCCATTCATCCATCCGTCCATCCATTCGTCTGTCCATCCATCCATCCATCCATCCATCCATTTGTCCACCATTCTATCTATCTATCTATCTATCTATTGGTTTGTCTGTCCATTCATCCCTCCAACCATCCATCCGTCCATCTGTCCATCAGTCAGCCTGTCTGTCCGTCCGTCATCCATCCATCCATCTCCATCCATCCATCCGTCCTTCAGTCCATCCATTCATCCATCCGTCCATCCATTCGTCTGTCCATCCATCCATCCATCCATCCATTTGTCCACCATTCTATCTATCTATCTATCTATCTATCTATCCATCTGTTGGTTTGTCTGTCCATCCATCCATCCATCCATCCATCCAAATCACATGGGGTTCGACCAACATGAGGGTGAGTAAATGAAGACAGAAGAGTCATTTTGGGTGAACTATCCCTCCAGTGTTACCTTTTCATCTCTATCTTCCACAGTTTAAACACACACTCATAATATTGCATACATTCACAGCCCTGTTTGACTTGCACATGAGCCGAGGAGGAAGCTGTGCGCAGAGCAAAGGCGAATTAACACGGTGAGAGTACAAACAAGCAGATCTGCAGCGCAGCAGAAGCTCTTCCCCGGGCTATTCTCCATTCTGCTATGTAGACATTTCTCTCTGCTGAGTCTTACAGAAGTGTGAATATGAAATCTGGTGTAAAAACAGTTTTCATTGTGTAGGATCTGGCCTCCGTTCGCCTCAAACCACTATCTAGTCTCTCGTCCCTTCTCATTTCCTCTCCCCTCCTTCAATCCCATCAGTTTTCCTTGATTTTGCTCTACCTCAGTCTTGTCATGTGTGTCTTTGGCTGTCTTTTTCCCTTTCTGTCTCTCTTGAACACTTGCAGAGGAGAATTTGATTGCTTAGATGCTTTCATGCTTTCATAGCTTTTGAAGTAGCATCTTTACCTCAGATATTTCTCTTAAAATTCCTTAAAGGAACTAAAATGAGACAATTAGTTGAGTTCATATTGACATCTTTGATTGGCAGACTATAGTATATTGGCAAATCCGAGCCACTTCTGAAACTCTAGAGACAATTTTAAGCTAATTAATGTTATGTTTTTTCTAAGGAGCAACATCTGCAAAACTGTTTATTATTATCATTTTCTAGAAGAAGAAATTGAGAGATCTTAATGTTCTATCTGTATTTCTCCTATGGGCTGTCTTTCTCTTCATTAACTCTCTCATACGGTGTGTGTGACCTGGATTAGAGGAGTGTGTTGTTGTTGCCTGCAGTCACATGCAGTCATCTTCCATGTGTCTGTATACAGCCGTGTGTGTGTCTGTGTGTGTTTCTGTTGTATTGATTTTATTTTGGAGCAGAGCAGGATGTGTTTTAGCTGGGCCTTGAGGGACAAACAGAGAGACAGAGAATGAGAGAAGAAAAAATCTAGAGAGCGGCTCACTCGCCTACAGCTAGTGTTGGTGTTGATGTCAGCAGATCACATGAACATGAAAATCCACACACCTGTCTATTATTGTGATTCCAGTGCTGTCACTAGCACCAATAATGAGCTCCTGAAGCAGAAGTGCTTATATATGTACACTACCATTCAAAAGTTTGTTGTCAGTAAAAATTTTATTATTTATTTTTTTAAAGAAATTAATACTTTTATTCAGCAAGGGTCCATTAAGTTGATCAAAAGTGACAGTAAAGACATTTATAATGTTATAAAAATATCAATTTCAAATAAATGCTGTTCTTTTGAACTTTCTGTTCCTGAAGGAATTCTAAAAAAAAATGCATAATGGTTTCCACAAAAATATTATTCAGCACAACTGTTTTTAACATTGGTAATCAGAAATGTTTCTTGAGCAGCAAATCATCATATTAGAATGATTTCTGAAGGATCATGTGACACTGAAGACTGGAATAATGATGCTGAAAATTCAGCTTTGATCACAGGAATATATATATATATATATATATATATATATATATATATATATATATATATATATATATATATATATATATATTTCAATATATTCCTATAGAAAACAGTTCTTTTAATTTGTAATACTATTTCAAAATACAACTGTTATTACTCCATTTTTTAAATCAAATAAATAGGCAAATAAATTCAGCCAAAAGCAATAAAGATTCAGAGCAAAATTATGGAATCTTGTTTCCGCCACTGAATAAAAAACAAAAAAAGGTAATGTCGACTTTTTATCTCACAATTCTGACTTTTTTTCTCGGAATTGCATGATATCAGCTTGCAATTGCGGCTTAAAAAGTCCGAATTGCGAGATACAAATTTGCAATTTGCAAGTTATGAAGTCAGTGCCGGTGCCTTTTTGTGCCTTTTTTGGTGCCTTTTTGGTGCCTTTTGGTTTTTGTTCAGTGCTAACTTATAAACTTCTGATTGGTCATTGCGTTCAAGAGATCAACAGATATGTTTGTGATTGGCTACATTGCTCAACGCTGCAAAAACACATTTTAAATAGAAAGTTTTGACGCTGTGCAGAGCTCAAACACAGAAATGCACTGGATCGAATGAATGGAGTTTTACTTCCGGAACCTGGCTGTTGCACTCTATGGTCATTATTCAAAAAATCTGACCAATCAGAATCCGGAATTCCAAATTATATTATTCTACATTAACACCACTGAAATACTGTTGAGGCTTTTTGATGTTGCATTACAAACAGCTTCTTCAAGATGTCTGACTGGAGGGAGGTATAATTTGACAGGTAGGAAAGATTTGACACTTCTAATGATCAATAATGAACAAAAGTCCCTAATAAAATGTGATCAAGTGCAGTTTGGATAGTGAGCGCTCCATTCTGGAAGACTTTCAGACCCTCATGATTTCAGATTAACTCTTTTTTGTGTCAAGCCTCAATCCTTCACTAACCCACACAACAGCCTCACCTTTGCTTCCAACCATCTGCTTTAATCAATCGTGCTGTGGTGTTATCTAAATAAAGTCTTTTCACTGAGTGAGTTTGAGGTCTTGGACGTCTTTCAGTGGCCGCCGGCTCACCGAGAGCTCCTCTCACCCCGTTCAATCTGAGTTGTGGGGAGCGCAATCAATACGTCCATTAATTCTACTTAGCTGCGCTGTGCGCTACAACCAGGGGCTGGAGGCCACACAAAGGCAGGTGCGATTGAATGGCTGACCTTTTGAAGCCAAGACCCTCGCATTGATCCGCTGTATTCATGACAGTTGAGTGAGGGGGACGCAGCGCTTTGCAATGGATGGCTTAAAGTGATAGTTCACCAAAAAAATCCAAATTTGGTCTTTTTTCACTCAACCTCGTATATTTTTCCAAAAACATATTTTGACTCTTTCTTCAATTGGTAAAATGAATGGAAAACTTTACCTGATCATGGTATCCATGCAGAAGAATGATTTCTCAATGGAGTGTTGGGTTGTCCCGCCCCTGCGCCAGAATTTCATGGTAACTTTACAGCTCAAATAACAGTTTTTACTGAAGAATTCATTAACAAAAGTACAAGCTTCACATTTCTGATTTGTTTGCATTCTTGATTTTCATTGTAAATGCATTTCAGGTTTTGTGTACATGTGACAGATGGCCAGTCGTTTCTTCATCACAGCCTTCATTTCACTCTCTAAATAACAAGATAATGAATCTCACCACTGAACATCCACTTGAGTCTGTTGTACACTATGCTGTACTTAACTGTAAACCAGTATTTCCTCATATATATATATATATATATATATATATATATATATATATATATATATATATATATATATATATATATATATATATATATATATATATACAGTACAGTCCAAAAGTTTGGAACCACTAAGATTTTTTTATGTTTTTAAAAGAAGTTTCATCTGCTCACCAAGGCTACATTTATTTAATTAAAAATACAGTAAAAAACAGTAATATTGTGAAATATTATTACAATTTAAAATAACTGTTTTCTATTTAAATATATTTGACAAAGTAATTTATTCCTGTGATCAAAGCTGAATTTTCAGCATCGTTACTCCAGTCTTCAGTGTCACATGATCCTTCAGAAATCATTCTAATATGCTGATTTGCTGCTCAATAAACATTTATGATTATTTTCAATGTTGAAAACAGTTGTGTACTTTTTTTTTTCAGGATTCCTTGATGAATAGAAAGTTCAAAAGAACAGCATTTATCTGAAATACAAAGCTTCTGTAGCATTATACACTACCGTTCAAAAGTTTGGGGTCAGTAAGAATTTTTATTTTATTTTTTTTGAAAAGAAATTAAAGAAATGAATACTTTTATTCAGCAAGGATGCATTAAATCAATCAAAAGTGGCAGTAAAGACATTTATAATGTTACAAAAGATTAGATTTCAGATAAACACTGTGTTTTTGAACTTTCTATTCATCAAATAATCCTGAAAAAAAATATGGTACACAAATATTTTGTACAATTGTAAACAATAAATGTTTCTTGAGCAGCAGATCAGCATATTAGAATGATTTCTGAAGGATCATGTGACACTGAAGACTGGAGTAACGATGCTGAAAATTCAGCTTTGCATCACAGGAATAAATTACTTTGTGAAATATATTCAAATAGAAAACAGTTATTTTAAATTGTAATAATATTTCACAATATTACTGTTTTTTACTGTATTTTTAATTAAATAAATGTAGCCTTGGTGAGCAGACGAAACTTCTTTTAAAAACATTAAAAATCTTAGTGGTTCCAAACTTTTGGACTGTACTGTACTATATATATATATATACGCACACACACACACACAAAAGTGCCTGTAAGATTTTTAATGAAAGAAGTCTCTTATACTCAAAAATACAGTAAAAACTGTAATAATGTGAAATATTATTACAATGTAAAATAACTATTTTGTATTTGAATATATTTTAAAATTTAATTTATTCCTGTGATACAAAGCTGAATTTTCACCATCATTACTCCAGTTTTAAGTGTCACATGATCCTTCAGAAATCCCACATATATATATATATATATATATATATATATATATATATATATATATATATATATTTTTTTTTTTTTTTTTTTTTTTTTTTTTTTCATTCTTTGATGAGTAGAATGCATTTATTTGAAATTGAAATCTTTTATAACATTACAATTGTTTTATATATGATTTAATGCATCCTTGCCGAATAAAAGTATTAATTTCTACAGGGGAAAAAAAAAAATCGGATCCTAAACTTTTGATCTGTATTATGCCCATTCACAGTAATGCTTACCTTTTCTTCAGTTGAAATTATTGATGGAAAGCAAGACCATTTTAGTTACATGTCCACTTGCAACTAGTTAACCATAATAAAATGGTTAAATTAACCATATTCTGTAAATATGATCACTTTGAGAGTAAATTTGATCTTTTTGAGAGATTAATTGCATTGAGTAAATATTTTTTTTTTTATATATATTCAGTTTATAAGGGTTTACTTAAGTCATATATCAGTAGGCTATATTACCATGAGATACCGTAACTGTACCATCACCATGACATTACATCCTGCTGGATAACACAACCCTGTGTGAGTGTGTGTGTGTTGTCCTGAAAGTGTTAGCAGCAGTGAAATGCTAATAGGTTTTCATCCCGCTCTGGAGACATTAAAATGAGTGGTTTCCTTGCAGCCGTGAGGGGTCACCGCTCACAGGACGTCCCCCGATGATGAGCGACCCAATCCGTGACCCGCAATGCGCTCTCACCTGTGCATCCTCACACGAGAGTGTGTACATTCACGTGAAAGTGTTTGTGCTCTGATTTGTGCATGCAGACACATGTGTCTATGTGCTACATCTCATTATATAAGCGAAGGCGGGGGTTTAAGTGATGGTTGCGTCAGTGTCATCAGTAATTTGATCTATTTAGCTCATCAACTGTTCATTTACTGTCATGAATTTCTGCCCAAATGTGTTCAGCAGTCAGATTATTCCTAGTAAATTAAACTAAAAGAAATTATACTAAATGTACAGTGATTGAACACATTAAAACAGAGTGAGCTGAAAAAAAAATTTAACTAGTATAAAGTGTGTAATGTTGCTGTTTGAGTATGAAAAAGGTCTGCAAAGTTGCAAAGTCCCTCCAGCGGGAGTTATTCTCTATATCAGTGTCACTGTTTCTGAACTCCCTGAAACACCTCCATTGCAGTCTTGAGTTTTCTTCCGGGAACAAACACATCACAATATTCCTCATTTAAATAATTTAAAAGGTATATGCAAAATAAAGGGGCGGGGCCTGGTTGAGTTAGTTAGTAGTGTGTTGAAACTTGCGGTTATGGTAAGAGACGGGACATTTCCAAAACATGCTCAAAGTGCTTGACCAATAACAACACACTGCTCCAGCCGACCAATCAGAGCACATTGTGCTTTTCAGAAGGAGGGGCTTCATAGAGACAGGAACTAAACAGAGCGTTACTGACAGATTTAGAAGAGAGGAGCTGCAACAATGGAGAATATGTGAAAAAATAATGTGTTTTTTGAACATTCAAGCATGAAAACCTATATTAGAAGAGCCCAAAAACAAAATGTGTGTGTTCCTTCACTCACAGGAAAAGCATTTGTAAACAGGGATTCCGTAAAGTGGAAGTCCTGTATAAATTATGTGGTGTCTGTGTTTTTGCCCAGAATTGTGCTGCGGTCATCAGTTATACAGGGCAGCTGTAAGTACATGAGAATAAACATTACATGCGTCCAGATTTATGTATTTACTATAGCATGTGTGTGTGCAGACAGGTGGATCGTTTGTCTTTATGACAGCACTTTTATGACAGTTATTATTATAAAATGAGCACCATAAAGCATAATTGAGCACTGACAGGCGCATGCTGGTCTGTGAAAACACTGAGCCGCTTCATGTGGGAGCAGTTTGGTGGTAACAGGCTGTACATTGAAGATAATGTTACTGTAATATATATTGAGAAACGATATGAATCGAAGACGAGATGTCTGGCAGTGTGGGGTAAAAATCTGTCCCCTGTGTGATTCTGCTGTCTGTGGTTGAGACATTGCCGTCTTCGATGCTGTTTCTTTTTTGGACAGTATGTGGTTTATTGAGCATTTCTCTGAAATGTTGTTCTATTGAGGCACGATGTTTACAACAATTAAACCCTCTTCTCCCAAAAAATACCATTATATTGCAATGTTTTATTGACATATAAGAACATGTTTGTTTGAATATGGTACCATGGTATTCTTTTAAGTAAATATAGTGTAATATTATAGTTTACTGGGATCGTTTTGACAAGCGTTGTATGCGAAAAAAGCAAAGGAACAACTTTTCCGTTTTTAGCACATCGTTATTGTGTAAACGTACCTTCAGAAATATTTTGTATTCACCAGAATGCATGCATTGTAACAAAGCTCTTTAATGTGACGTTCCTAATTACGACTTCAGAAGTGGGAAGTAAGACCTTCCGACTAGTACATGTATCCTGTGTAATATATGATGCTGCTATTGACGCCACGACCTGTGATGTATGCTGCAAATGGAAAGAGAAAACGGCTCAATTTTCTCAATTCACCTCCCATTGGTGAGTGTGGCACGAAATGTATTTTGGACCCTGAGTGAAAGTATAGCAATCCTGTTTCGGGATTTAGAAAAAAATGGTTTGTGAGAATCCAACCCTTTTTGAGGTCTCCGTAGGCCTGCAGGGTTGTACTGTGTGTTGTTATTGTGTATCGCTCCTGTACGGCTCGTCTCCTAAGTGAGCGATAGGTCCCCATTAGTGCTGATGTTGACTTCCTGTCGCGGCTGTGGCCCGTCTCACCTGCTGCTTCCTGTTGCGACTCAGCCCCCTGTGTGCCGTCGCCGTGACAACTCCATACAGGAGAGTCTTTCATCACCACTGCCACAGCGATGTCGCCACGGGCAACCACACAGCTCACCTGCTCTCTGTACATCTTCATTTTTCTCACTGTACCGCTTTTGCTCGCTCCTGCTCTCCTCGCCCTCCCTTTTCTCCTTGCCAAGAATTGCTATTGCTTTTACATTGAACTAATGATGTATAATATTTTTTATACATGCATGTTCGCATAAACGTTCATTGCTTTTATTTATAATTGTTTATTTTTGTTCTTCTTTTGTTGTAATTGAAGTTTTAATGAAGTAAAAAAAAAAAATACATGTTTCTGTTTACTGAGGAAAATATGGTGTTTTCCATGGGGTTGCTATGCATTTGTTCATGTGTTTGAGGTGGTTGCCTGGGGGTTGCTATGTGGTTGGTGTTCTTAGCAGTTGCTAGGGTGTCAGTAGATCGTGGCAAGTGTTAGGTGGTTCCCAGGAAGTTGCTATGCATTTGTTCATGTGTTTGAGGGGGTTGCCAGGGGTTGCTATGCATTTGTTCATGTGTTTGAGGTGGTTGCCAGGGGGTTGCTATGCATTTGTTCATGTGTTTGAGGTGGTTGCCAGGGGGTTGCTATGTGGTTGGTGTTCTTAGCAGTTGCTAGGGTGTCAGTAGATCGTGGCAAGTGTTAGGTGGTTCCCAGGAAGTTGCTATGTATTTGTTCATGTATTTGAGGTGGTTGCCAGGGGTTGCTATGTGGTTGGTGTTCTAAGCAGTTGCTAGGGCGTCACTAGGTCATCGCTAGTGTTAGGTGGTTCCCAGGGTGTTGCTATGCATTTGTTCATATGTTTGAAGTGTTTGCCAGGGGTTGCTATGTAGTTGGTGTTCTAAGCAGTTGCTAGGGCGTCACTAGGTCATCGCTAGTGATAGGTGGTTCCCAGGGTGTTGCTATGCATTTGTTCATGTGTTTGAGGGGGTTGCCAGGGGTTGCTATGTGGTTGGTGTTCTAAGCAGTTGCTAGGGCGTCACTAGGTCATCACTAGTGTTAGGTGGTTCACAGGGTGTTGCTATGCATTTGTTCATGTGTTTGAGGGGGTTGCCAGGGGTTGCTATGTGGTTGGTGTTCTAAGCAGTTGCTAGGGCGTAACTAGGTCATCGCTAGTGTTAGGTGGTTCACAGGGTGTTGCTATGCATTATGTGGTTGGTGTTCTGAGCTGTTGCTAGGGCATCACTAGGTGGTTGCTAGAGTGTTTTGGGTGGTTGCAATGGGGATTGAATGTTGTTATTATTATTATTATCATCTTATTATCATTATTATTATCATAAAAGTTATTATGTGTATTTATTATTATTATTATTATGAGTGTTTTTAGCTCATTGCTATGTAATTGCTAAGCTGATCTAGGTAGTTAATTGCTTGTTGCTATATGGTTGATAGTTTGTTCCGGGTGGTTGCTAGGTCATTGCTAAGGTGTTTGGGATGGTTGATATGTGGTCACTAGGGTGTTGTGTGGGGTTTCTAGGGCATCACTAGATGGTCGCTAGGGGTATTTTGGGTGATTGCCACAGGGTTGCTAAGGTGTTTTAAATGTTTTATAGTACATTGCTATGCGGTTTACTTGGGGCTTCTAGGTGGTTGCTAAGGTGTTGCTAGGTGGTTACTTAGGTGTTCTCATGGTTGCTTGATAGTATATTATTGCTATAATATTCTGGTCTCTACATATATCTCAGCCCCCACTTTCATTGTAAGTTTGTGTGCTTTTTTAAATAATATATTTAATGAAGTAATTGTACATTAAAAACTAGATTTTTATATTTACTGAGGGAAATGTGGTGTTTGCCAAAGTGCCTGGTTATTTCCAGGGTGTTTCTAAGCAGTGGTTCAGGTGTTCTTACTGTGGTCTAGGTGGTTCATAGCACATTGCTGTGAGGTTGCTAGTGTGCTCTGAGTGGTTGCTAGGGCATCACTGGGGTGTTTTGGGTGGTTGCTATGGATTTACTGAGGTGTTTTGAGTGTATTATAGTGCAGTACTATGTGTTTTTCTGGGTGGTTGCTAGGGTGTTGCTGTGTGGTTGCTAGTGTGTTCTGAGTGGTTGCTAGGGCATCGCTAGGGTGTTTCAGGTGGTTGCCATGGGGTTGCTTAGGTGTTTTTAGTGTTTTATAGTGCATCACTATGTGGTTTTCTGGGTATTCTGACTGGTTGAACTGGTCAGAAATCATTCATGTCTGAAACACAAATAGTGATGGTTGAGTTAAGCACTGAAGTTTAATAATTCTATACTCTTACTCTTTTTGTCATTCAGTCTCTCTGCTTGTTTGCTTGGTTTACTATATCGTGTTCCTGGTCCGTGGCCTGTCGGCTTTGATTTTGAGGAGGTGCTGTGATTTCCTGTTGTCGAGGGGAGAGTCACGTACAGGATGCATAATGCTGTCGTGATCTGATCAGCTTTCATTCTCGCCCTTATCAGATTACAGATTTTAAAGCTGCTCCGCACAAAACATCTCAGTGTTGACTTATTAGATGTGTAAGGCTGTCTTTCTCTCCTGTCTTCCTCCTCACATCAGACACTAAACAAATGCAAATGTGCGTGTTTGGGCTTTTCTGTGCATCACAGCACACGCTTCGTATTCATGAAAGACACAATGAATTTGTGCCCCTGTGCTCGAGGAAAAAGGCATCTAACGAATTCAAAAACATCCATCTCTAAGCGTGAACCGTAATGAAGAAAAAATGCAATGAAGAGAGAGAAGTTTTGACAGAAATTAAGAAGTGAATAGTGCATGCAGAGATGGAGCGATGGAACAAAGCAGGGTTAAACAGATGGTACAGACCTCATCTGACCTCAGAAGAAATCTGATTGCTCAGAGGTTACTCTGTTTAACTGGCAATTAGGTTTCTTTAAAACTTTGTTTCTCTTAAAATTCCTTTGGACAATTCCTTTACACACCGATCAGGCATAAAAAAAAATGACCACTGACAGGTGAAATGAATAACACTTATTATCTCTTCGTCATGGCACCTGTTAGTGGGTGGGATATATTAGGCAGCAAGTGAACATTTTGGAACAGTGGTGAACCGGTGACAGGGTCATGTGTGGCCAAGGCTCATTGATGCACGTGAGGATCGAAGGCTGGTCCGTGTGATCCGATCCAACAGATGAGCTACTGTAGCTCAAATTGCTCAAGAAGTTAATGCTGGTTCTGATAGAAAGGTGTCAGAATACACAGTGCATCACAGTTTGTTGCGTATGGAGCTGCAGAGCTGCAGACCAGTCAGGGTGCTCATGCTGACCCCTGTCCACCACCGAAAGAGCCAACAGTGGGCACGTGAACATCAGAACTGGACCACGGAGCAATGGAGGAAGGTGGTCTGGTCTGATGAATCACGTTTTCTTTTACATCACGTGGATGGCCGGGTGCATTTGCGTCGCTTACCTGGGGAACACATGGCACCAGGATGCACTATGGGAAGAAGGGAAGCCAGCGGATGCAGTGTGATGCTTTGGGCAATGTTCTGCTGGGAAACATTGGGTCCTGCCATCCATGTGGATGTTACTTTGATACCACCTACCTAAGAATTGTTGCAGATCATGTACACCCTTTCATGGAAACGGTATTCCCTGGTGGCTGTGGCCTCTTTCAGCAGGATAATGCTCCTGCCTCAAAGCAAAAATGGTTTAGGAATGGATTGAGGAGCACAACAAGGAGTGTGAGGTGTTGACTTGACCTCCAAATTCCCCAGATCTCAATCCAATCGAGCATCTGTGGGATGTGTTGAACAAACAAGTCCGATCCACGGAGGCTTCACCTCACAACTTACAGGACTTAAAGGATCTGCTGCTAACATCTTGGTCCAGATACCACAGCACACCTTCAGGGGTCTAGAGGAGTCCATGCCTCGACAGGTCAGGGCTGTTTTGGCAGCAAAAAGGGGGACCAACACAATATTAGGAAGGTGGTCATAATGTTATGCCTGATTGGTGTATAAATTGCTATTAGATTTTTTTCCCCCCAAATTGTGCAGCTCTAAAAATAAAGTTTTAAAATGAAAGTGAATAGCAGCTCATGTCGTTTGATGAGAAATCTTTGAGATCATTTTAAGATCTCTGGCTTTTGATTGCAGAAAAACTTGGCATAGTTTTAGACATTATTGAGATCTTGTCCGGAAGGCTTTTCTCAGGAGAAACATCTCAGAAGCAGGAGACGTATGCAAAGTTCTCAAATCTCTTGTCTTCTGATTTCTGATCTCACATGCATCAGCAGCATCTCAGTCTAACTCAAAGCACAGCAGATGAACTGAAGTCATGATATGAGCCTGACGCTGAAATGACTCATGTAAGCGCAGGTATATGCCAGTGGCTGCAGTCTCTCACAGCCCATGGGCTTCTGGGAGTTGACGTCTCTGAGCTTCAGTGTCTCTGACAGCTGTGAATCCAGGAGCGAGACGGCACGCTCCTATCCTGCTCCTCTGGCTGTCTCTGTCTTACACCTCCACATTAACCTTTATTTCTTCCCCTCTCTCTCTCTTTCTCTCCCGCAGATGACACGGCCTATTCAGGTGAAGCCAGCTGACAGCGAGAGTCGAGGAGGTAAAGAGATTTCATTTCTATCTCACTTTATTGCTCCACACTCATTTATTTTCTCTTCCTCACTCACTGACTTTCTCTTTCGGTTGTTTTGTGCCGGTGATATTAGCTTTGACTGGAAGTGTTCTCACTCTGTTCGGGGCCCTACACATGCTATTTATTTGATTCGATTTATTTGATTGTTGGGGTTTCAGGAAACATTTGTGGGCTGAATTTGATTTCCAACAAATGTGAGTTGCACATCTTGGGTTGTTGCACTGTTTTTTTATTTTTTATTTTTTATTTTCAGGTACTCACACCATGCAAGATGCCATATCAAGTTGCAAACAGTTTCACTTTGTAACAATAATTTCACAATTATAGAGCAATCATAGGAAGCTGGTGTGGCATATTAAGCATGTTAATGTTTATGGAAGCAATATTTTTTTACTGTTGTTTCCAGCTAGCCTGCATAACTGACAACACACCTTGTGTCTAAAGATCCCTCCATCTGCAATGCAAAAATTACATTCATCTTAAAACAAATTAAATTTGCTTGAGAAGCAAAATTGAATGAGATATTAATAATTGTTTTCATCAAATTAAATAAATTGAATCATTTAATAAACATGGACAAAATTCAATAACTCATTACCATTCATATTTAGATGGCCCTGGGCCCAGGTTACTTTTGAGGTCTGGTACAAATACGACATACAAAAATAAACAGGCTGTAGGCCCATATGCATGCATGATTAATCATTAAAACATTGCAATCTCGATGATTCAATGATGCAACAATGATTCCGCTATGTCTATTAAACCTTTGAAATTATGATCACATAAACAGAAATAAACAGAAAATTGTACAAATTTTACTAAAGTGATTCTTTTCAACAAGTATTAAACTAGACATTATTAAAAAACATATTATTTTAGCTAAAGTATTTGTATCAATTCTGTGTGCCTTTTACCCTATGCTTTCTCCATGTGTGGGGTAAAAGGCTCCCCTCACCACCTCATATATTTATAAGATTATTAAACAAAATTAACAACTTTTATGATTTATTTTCACACA